>NW_017731957.1:1186996-1198056 GCF_001890085.2 Hipposideros armiger
CCCACCCACCCCGACCTTACACTCTTTCTTGGTCAACTCCAGGGGTCCATGGGCTCAAGCAGGCAGCAGCTGGCTTCAGCGTGCTCTGAGACTTTTGCTGAGTAGATCCAGGCTCAGTACTGGCACCAAGCCAGAATCTACATTAACCTGGTAAATACCACTTGCCCTACCCTGGTGATTATGAGACCCTACCTCACCCAACTCATGTGAGGCTCTATCAGCAGCTGATCTGTACAGGAGCCAGCGGATGACAGCATGACTCAGAGTGTCTTAGGTTTCTTTGCAGAGGTACCCCAGGCCCAGTACTGGTGGCAGCCATCCTTAGCTCACAGCATGGCTCTACCACATGTGTCCAGGTCTAGCACAGGCAACAACCAACCATGGATCTCTTTGTAGCTCTTACCATGTAGTTCCCAGCCAGTACAGGCAGTGGCGAACCTAGGCCTGCACCGGAGCCCCTCCCAAGAGGCCCCAGAACCAAAAAACCTGGAGGTCGTCTTCAGACCACAGCAGAACAGCACCCAATTTACCCCACAAGTGGCACACTCAAAAGGAGGTCTCAACAAGCACTAGAGCCCACTGGGGCAAATCCTGCTCTTCAGGGTAAGTCCCCCACACAGCAGCCCCTAAGATGTAGATGTGGCCAAACCCCCACAGCTAGTCAGCCTGAGAGTCAGTATCACTCACTGATGTGCAAATAACAATCAAGGCTCAATTATAGCAGGACAGCACACACATCCCCCAAAAGGGACTCTCCTGGAACACCTCGCATTGGTGACCAGAGCGACTGTGCCACTGGGCCCCACAGAAAACCATAGCCAAGACTAGAAGATGTAGCAGGTCTACCTAATACATGGAAATAAACATAGAGAGGCAGCTAAAATGAGGAAACAAAGAAATATGTCCCAAATGAAAGAACAGGAGAAAACTCCAGAAAAAGAACTAAATAAAATGGAGGCAGGAAACCTACCAGATACAGAGTTCAAAACAATGCTTATAAGGATGCTCAAGGAACTTAGGGAAGAATAGATGCACTCAGTGAGAACTTCAACAAAGAGATGGCAAACATTAAAAAGGACATAGAAACCATAAAAAGAACCAGTCAGAAGTGAAAAATACAATAACTAGTATAAAGAATGCACTAGAAGGCATCACTGGTAGACTAGATGAAAGAGAACTTAATCAATGATTTGGAAGACAAGGTTGCAGAAAACACCCAGTTGGAACAGCAAAACGAAAAGAGAATCCAACAAAATGAGAATAGTTTAAGAGATCTCTAGAACAACATGATGTGTAATAACATTCTCATCAGAGGGGTACCAGAAGGAGAAGAGAGATAGCAAGGGATTGAGAACCTATTTGGAGAAATAATGACAGAAAACTTTCCTAACCTAGCAAAGGAAGTAGACATATAAGCCCAGGAGGGGCAGAGAGTCCCAAATAAGATGAACACAAAGTGGCCCCACCAAGACACATCATAGTTAAAATGGAAAAGGTTAAAAACAAAGAGAGAATCCTAAAAGCAGCAAGAGCAAGGCAACAAGTTACTTATAATACAAAGGAGCTCCCAAAAGATTGTCAGGTGATTTCTCTACAGAACCTTTGCAGGCCAGAAGGGAGTGGCACAAAATATTCAAAATGATGAAAAACAAAAGCGAAGACCTACAAGATTACTCTACTCAGCAAGGCTATCATTTAAAGTTGAAGGAGTGATGAAGAGCTTCTCAGACAAGAAAAAGCTAAAAGAGTTCATCACCACCAAGCCAGTATTACAAGGAATGTTAAAGGGACTTCTTTAAGAAGAAGAAGTTGGGGGTAAGGGGAACATAAAGATGAATAATAAAATGGGAATAACTATGTGTCTATCAATAATCACTTTAAGTGTAAATGGATTAAGTGCTCCACTCAAAAGATGTAGGGTAACTGAATGCATAAGAAAACAAGACCCATACAGATGCTGTCTATAAGAGACTTATCTCAGATCAAAAGACACACACAGACTGAAAGTAAAGGAATGGAAGAAGATATTTCATGTGAATAGAAGTGAAAAAAAAAACTGTAGTAGCATACTTATATCAGACAAAATGGACTTTAAAACAAAGACTATATGAGTAACAAGAGACAAAGAGGGAACTTTACATAATGGTAAAGGGATCAATTCAACAAGAGGATATAACTTTTGTAAGCATTTATGAACCCAAAATAGGAGCACCTAAATATATAAAGCAAATATTGAACAACATAAAGGGAGAGATCAACAGTAATATAATCACAGTAGGGGACTTTAGCACCCTATTCACACCAGTGGACAGATCTACCAGACAGAAAATCAACAAGGAAACAGCAGCCTTAAAGGAAAATAAACAAAACAAAACAAACAAGAAAACACTAGACCCGATGGATTTAATTGATATTTTTCAAGCATTTCACCTCAAAGCAGAAGACTATACATTTTTTAAAGTGCACATGAAACATTTTCCAAGATGGACCACATGCTAGGCCACAAAACAAGTCTCGATAAATTTTAAAAGGTTGAAATCATATCAATCGTCTTCTCTGACCACAGTGCTATGAATCCAGAAATCAATTACAAGAAAAAAACTGAAAAACACACAAACACATGGAGGCTGAATAATATGCTACTAAACAATGAATGGGTAAAAAATGAGATCAAGCAAGGAATCAAAAGACACCTTGAGACAAATGAAAATGAAAACACAAAGACCCCAAATCTATGGGACATAGTGAAAGCAGTCCTAAGAGGGAAATTCATAGCAACGCAAGCCTACCTCAAGAAACAAACAAACAAACAAAATCTCAAATAAACAATCTAACCTAACACTTAAAGCAACTAGCACAAGAACAGAAAACAAAGCCCAAAGTGAGTAGAAGGAAGGCAATAATAAAGATTAGAGCAGAAATAAATGAAATAGAAGCTAAAAAAAAATTAAAAAGATGAATAAAACCAACAGCTGGTTCTTTGAAAAGATAAAATTGACAAACCTTTAACCAGACTCATCAAGAAAAAAAGAGATAGGACCCAAATAAATAACATCAGAAATGAAAGAGGAGAAGTGACAATTGACACCACAAAAATAAAAAGGATGACAAGAACATATTACAAATAATTATATGCCAACAAATTGAACAATCTAGAAGAAATGGAAAATTTCCTAGAAACATACACTCTTTCAAGACTGAATCAAGAAGAAACAGAAAATCTGAACTGAGCAATTACTACTAATGAAAACAAATCAGTAATCAAAAAACTCCCAACAAACAAAGGTTTAGACTGGATGGCTTCACAGGTGAATTTTACCAAACATTTAAAGAAGAGTTAACTACTACAAGCCTATAGTAATCAAAACAGCATTCTACTGGCATAAAAACAGACACATTTAAATAATGGAACAGAATAGAGAGCCCAGAAATAGACCCCCGCCTATATGGTCAATTAATCTATTGCAAAAGAAGCAAGAATTGGGCCGGCCGAGTGGCGCGATGGTTAAGAACTCGCTTGGGATGCCAGAGGGCCCCGGTTCAGATCCCACATATGAGGGCCAGTGACACTGCCCTCCACAGCTAAGATGCTGAACAACAGCTCAACCTGGAGCTGGGTTGCCATGAGTCGCCGGCGACGGCATAGGCTGCAGCCCCTGTGGCAGTGGGTTGCCATGGGCTACCGTGTGTAGCCAGCAGCCAGCGTGAGCGGCCAGCAGCCGCAGTGAGCGGCCGTCCAGAAGCCGGCGACTGATCTGCCTCTCCCGGGAAGAGCGCAATGACGGTGCCAACTTGGGCCAGTGAAGCAACATCCTCCACAACTAGATTGAAGAACAAAAATGACAGCAACTTGTCTGTTCCCCTTCCCCCAGTTCCCCAGCACTGTTCCCATCCCCCCAATTCCCCAATAAAAATCTTATAAAAAAAAAAAAGAAGCAAGAATTTACACTGGGGTAAAGACAGTCTCTTCAATAAATGGTGTTGTGAAAACTGGACAGTTACATGCAAAACAAAATGAAACGAGACCTTGTTTTACACCATATACAAGAATAAACTCAAAATGAATTAAATACGTATATGTAAGACCTGAAACCATAAAACTCCTGGAAAAAAAACATAGGCAGTAAACTCTCTGACATTGCTCTTAGTGATATTTCTTTTCTGATACATCTCTGAGGGCAAGGGGAACAAAAGAAAAAATGAACAAATGAGACTACGTCAAACTAAAAATTTTTTGCACAGCAAAGAAACCAGCAACAAAACAAAAACACAGCCTACTGAATGGAAGAAGATATTTACCAACCTGATAAGGGGTTAATATCCAAAATTTATACAAAATTCATACAACTCAACACACACACACACACACACACACACACACACACACACACAAATCTAATTAAAAAATGGGCAGAGAATCTGAAAAGACATTTCTCCAAATAGGACATACAGCTGGCCAATAGACATATAAAAAGATTCTCAACATCACCAGTTATCAGAGAAATGCAAATTAAAACCACCATGAGCTATTACCTCACACCTATCAAGATGGTTATCATCAACAAATCAACAAACAACAAGTGTTGGCGAGGACGCAGAGAAAAGGAAACCTTCGTGCACTGCCGGTGGGATTGCAAATTGGTGCAGTCACTACGGAAAACAGTTTGGAGGTTCCTCAAAAAATTAAAAATACAACTACCTTATGACCCAGCAATTCCACTTCTGGGTGTTTATCTGAAGAAACCCAAAACACTAATTAAAAAAGACATAGCCGTCTATATGTTCATTGCAGTATGATTTACAATAGCCAAGATATGGAAGCAACCCATGTGCTCATCAACGGACAATCAGATAAAGAAGACGCGGTGCATATACGCGCGGTGCATATACACAATGGAATATTTTATGGCCAAGTGGCCATAAAAAAGAATGACATCTTACCATTTGTGACAACATGGATGGACCTAGAGGGTATTATGCTAAGTGAAATAAGTCAGATAGGCTTATATATGGAATCTAAAGAACAAAATAAACAAACAAATGAAACAGAAATAGACTTGTAGATACAGAGAACAAACTGATGGTTGCCAGAGGGGAGGCGAGTTGGGGAACCAGGTGAAAAAAATGAAGGGATTAAGTAATACAAATTGATAGATACAAAATAGTCACTGGGATATAAAATACAGCATTGAGAATATAGTCAATAATTTACAACATCTATATGTAGTGCTAGGTAGGTACTAGACTAATCGGGGGGAATAACTGAATAAATTATATAAATGTCTAACTGCTATTTTGTACACCTAAAACTAATAAAAAATAACACTGAATGTTAGCTGTAACTGAAATTAATAATTTTATAAATAAATAAATAATTTTAAAAATAACTTTGGGTAAAAATTAAATTTAAAAAATGTAAAGGAAGTTAAAAAATAAAAAAAATACACTGGTGTCTAAGAAACTTCCAACCAGCCTGCCTGCCTTCCTTCCTTCCTTCCTTTCTTCCTTCCTTCCTTCCTTCCTTCCTCCTTACCTCCCTCCCTTTCTCCCTTCCTTCCCTCTCTCCTGCACTTGGGGTCAGACCTGCATTGTGGTCTGGTGGCCCTCCGGGTCTTTCTTAGCTCCCTCCCATCTTCTCAACAGATGGTCTCCCTAATAAGTTCCTTGCATGTTTAATCCCTTCTTAACATCTGTTTCTCATAATACCCAGGCTAACACAGTGGCCATGGGCCAGCTAAGAATCTGCAGTTTCTGTTGTTGAGGAAGAGGGGAGAAGGGATTCTGAGAAGTCTCTGCCGGTATCCTCACCACAGTTCAGAAATCGCCCACCTGAGCATCTCAGCACATTTGATATTAAAGATAAAATACAACTTCCTCCAAAATATAATTTAAATAACTGGAAAAATTCAGTTCTACCTTTGTCAATATATGTGTATTGTATGTGTGCTGCAATAATCCTTTTTCTAACTTAGAATTTAAATTTCTAGAGAATAAGTCCCTAAGCATAAAACCAGTATGAAATAATGATGAGGATGGGTACCAAGCCTAATGTTTCTATTGCATCATTTAAAGACATGTCTTAAACCTAATAATTTTTATTTTGTAATGTCACTTAAGTCCTTAATTTTGCACTAATTTTTCCAAAATAATTGGTAAATTTCCTTAAAATTGCTAAGATTGCAGCTTTAGAGAATGGGCAGGAGTTTCTAGAAACTCAGAGAAGGGCTTAAAACTTACTTTGAATAAAGCTAAGTTAGAAGGTACGTTAGATTGCTCTGATGAATTCTTTTCTTTATTGCCTTAAATGAGAATAGTTCACTATTTTTTATTCATCATTCTTCTGTCTGCTTTATCATTGTTCTAATACAAAAAATACCAATAAATGCTCTATCTAAAAAATATTTTTTTTCATTTTTCTTTTGCACCACACTGAGCTTGTAAAAGGTAACAGAGTGGGTTATGTAATCTTAATAGTTTCTCTAAAAAGCCCATACTATGTAATTCACAGATTCATCCAGCAGGTGGCAGTAGTGACCAATAAGAAAAGCCTGATGCTCTGCCTCTCAGCTTTTCACTGTCCTGTGGATGCTTCCTGCATCTAATCTGATGCTTATGAAAACGATTTCCTTCTTACAAAAACACCAGGCCTAAACAGAAACTAACCTCATCCTGCAGATAAAGAGTGTTTGTGCCTTACAAGTTGTCAAAGTATCCCAGCTATAGCCAGACCTTCAATAAATATTTTTCCAGCAGCAAAATGCAGCTGCACATTTTATGCAGCAGAGTGGGCACACCCCCCCCCCACAGGAAAGCCCCACAGTTTATGAGACAGGCCCTCAGGGTTGTGGGAAGGGATATAAAGGAGAAGGACCCAGCCAAGATGCTAGACTGGCCACAGCTCCCGGAAGGCTGAGCACACTGAAGGACTGTGCAGGAAATAACAAGAAACTGAACAACTGTTGAGGTAAGAGCTGTTCCCGAGTCCTGAGTCACTCCAACCAAGTGTTTTCCCACCAGCAACACCCAGGTGCCTTTCTCGTGTAAACACAGGTCTCTCTTCCTGAGAGAGGTTTAATTAAAATGGTATTATTGCCACCTTTTAAGCTATAGAACTGGTGTGCCTGCTCAGACAATGAAGGATAGGTTTTGGGAAGCCACTTAAGAAGTCGAGACCTGTCCCTGTGGACAATGAGCACCATTCAGAGGCTTTAAGCAGGGCTGTAAGATGACTAAAGTTAGAAGTGGCGATGAAAAGAAGACAGTAGGAAGGCCTCAAGTTAAACAGGTTTTCTGTTCCTGAATCTCAGCATCCAGCCATCGTCATTGCATTCCTGATAACGTACTTTGAAGAATGCTGAAGAAATGTCTGGCAATCTGCTCTTAGTTTTCTTTCTCTACTGCATCTTTGGAGGGGCGGCAGCCCCCTTTCCATATAGCCCTCAGGGAGACAAATGATGGCAGAAGAGCTGGTGGGCTGTAGCATCGGAGGGACGCAGCATCAGGATTTGGAAAAGTAGCGTAAGCTCTCAAACCTGTTTTCTTGTGTGTTACATAGGGAACTAGTAGTTGGAGCAGGGATTGGAGTGAGGATGAAGTGAGATCACGTATATATGTCTTTAGGACAGAGCTTGAGCTATAGTAAGCATTTGATAAACAGTAGTTATCATTGACAGAGACTTCACCTGAAAGTGGTCATGAACTAGAGCTAACCACCAGCAGATGCTAAGCCAGCCAGAGGCTCATCAAACCCACCAATCTGTAAAGACCCTGCGCAGGCACCCTCACACACAGGCATAGAGTCCCTCCTCCATCTTACACACACCCACCAGGTCTGCTTAGTCACTTCTCCGCTTTAGCCAAGATGCCCTGGAGACTTTCCTTTCCATCTATATGAAAGTATTTCCATAGGGCCTACCCTGCGGTTTAGGCCCCTCACATTCTGCACCCCTGGGGTGGTCCTGATTCTGGCCCACCCTCCAGGGCTTACCCGATCAGGCTTCTCCTTTCACTGTGGCCAGAGAAAATCACCTACTGATTTGATAAGACCAACTAGAAATATTTGATTATATGGCATCAGAAACCTGGAGACCAAGCCAAGGCTCTGGCACATATTTGAACTGCAGGGGAGGGAACGTGTTCTGCCAAATTTAGAAAGAAGGTGGGAACTCGCAGAAGTCACACAATGAAAAGCCACTGCCCAGAAATACCAATTTCACACCTGTTAACCCTGAGCATGAGCTTGCCACCGGCCCTCGGTATCTTTTGCAGGTGAACTAGGTATGCCACTTACCATTGTTGTGGGGCCCAGGTGTGCTGACTGTTTATACTGGCAGACCCATGAGAACTTGCATTGTTTGCCAGAGCCCCCTTGGAGCTTAGCAGTGGCCAGATTTGTTCCAAATGCCTCCGGTGCCAAACAAGGCAGGCCCATCATGGGTCACACTTCTGTGTGGAAGCTCTAAGAAGGGGTCCTATAGGAGGAGGGGGTTAGCTGCCAGGCACAAACTCTTCTAATGTAACTGGGTTCGTTTAACAAAACCTGTGCAGGCCCCCACTGACTGTGCTCCAAACGCTGGTTTGAAAGGGGATTTGGAATGTGCTTTCCCATCAAAACAATGAGGCTCGGGGCAGTGCATTTACAGGACTCCCTAAAAGCCAATCAAACTTGCTCTAGGCCTCATGAGAAAGGGAGCCAGGGAAACCCGATAAGTTTCGGGGGACTGAATCAAGTTCAGAGTGGCAGGAGAATTGATGCAGAGGAACAGGAAACAGAGCGAGACGCAGTGGAATATGCACAGAGAAGATGATGAAGGATTTTGGAAGCTACTTTAGGAGTTTGGACCTTACCCTGAGGACAGTGGGGTGCCATCAAAAGGTTTTAAGCAGGGGAGACACCTGATCAGAAAGGCTGAAACCCTTCTGCCCCTCAAGGTATTGGGACAGTGGGAACAAACTCTGGCCCCAGACCTGGAGCCCCAGAGGCTCCTGGCCAGCAGGGAGGAGCGTTCACATGAGAAGAGGGACCTGGGCTCCCGGCCATGGTAGGCAGGCAGGGGGACCCCAAAGACCTCGGCTTCAGTGTTGGGGAGGGAGAGGAGTTGCTTGTTCAGAAGGCCAACAGGGCACCAGATCCCAGCTCTGGAAGCTCAGTTAGGTGGGAGCTATGTTTAATGCAGGTGCACCCAGGTTGGGGGATGTCTGCATTCTACTTTCTTGGAAAGGCAATTTCCTCCAAGCCTAGAAGCTGCTATCAGCCCAGACATAATGACTTCATAGCAGTGCCAGTACTGAAAAAATGGTGCGAAATGAAAAGAATGGATCTATTTAATGTGAGGCATTTGTTATCTGTAAAAGTGTGACAAAACCACAAAGTCCATTGCCCTTCAGGCCTGAATATATTGATTTCTCTTTCTGCTCAGATATGAACTGCATGAAACTTGAGGCTTGTGGAAGGTAATTTAGGGTTGCAATATTTTTATAATAGTGTTTTTCTAAAAGCAGAGATAGTGAAAATAAACACACCTGCAGCACCAATGGTAAGGTTAAATTTTTCTATTTAAATACATTAATAAATGAATCCATGGGGCACAAGCAAGGGAACTCAAGGACACACACAGCCCTCATCATGAGTCGGTCAATGCAGAAGCAGAAAGGTAAGGATTTGGAACGGAAATGCTTCCATCCAAGCCACTCCAACTTGGCACAGCTGAGTCTTTGTTCTCCAGAATGCACATTTTATAATACAAGCTTTTTAATTTTGCCCTCCTTTTTATTTTATTTTGCTTTAGACAAATGCCAGGATTAAGAAAAACGTAACCAAAAATATACCCAGAAACACAGCCTTACAATATTGGAACTTCCCCTCCCAAGAGCAAGAGCGTTTCCTAGCTAAATTTTGAAAACATTGGCAGGCTTCCATAGGATTTTGAAAATAGTTTAGTGGCAAGATGACTCACATATTTTTCCACAAATACATTAGAAACAGATTGATGACTATTGAAGCATAAAACATAAATACTACCATATTTCAAGGAATCTAAAACTCCATAGTGCTATTTAATGAAGCTCTAAGAATGGAAAAACGCTGCTATCTAACCATGTGTGTCACAATGCTTTTTTAGAATTTTTCTTTTAAACATATTAAAAGAGCTTTTTTAGACCTATTTGGACATAAAATTTTTAAATCATATATCGCTCTTCTGCATACACAAAAAAGGAATATAAGCTAAATAAATTGGTTAGGGCATGCCTAAAACTGTTTCACATTCAGAATGTACTTCTTGGAATCACTCTTTGATGCAGGATCTTTGAAATCCATATTTTCCCTGATATCATTGTCCTATGAGCCATCAAGAGCCTTCAGGAACATTCTGGTAAGGCCACATTTTCTGTAAAAGTGCTCCACAATTATCTTGGAGATTTTCTTCCAAGCCCCTGACACCCATTTCTCATTCTCTAAGCTTTGATTCTCACACAGTGGTAGTGACAACTATGACACACAACCGTTTAGCTGACAGCAAGTATAAGACATGGAGATTTCAGAATGGTAAGAGCATGAGAAAGTGTTCCTCCTAGAATCATTGAAATGGGGTGCAATGGTCTGAATGTTTGTGTCCCCCAGAAAATTCTTACATTGAAATCCTAACTCCCAATGTGATGGTTTTCGGAGGTGGGACCTTTGGGAGGTAGGGTTAGGTCATTCGGGTGGAGGGCTCATGAAGGGGATTGGTGCCCTATAAAAAAGACCCCCGAGAGCGCCCTCACCCTCCCTCTGCCGTGTGAAGACACAGCAAGAAGTCTGAGACCCGAAAGAGGGCTCCCGCCTGATCCTGCTGGCACCCCTATCTCGGACTTCCAGCCTCCAGGCCTGCGAGAAATACATTTCTGTTGTTTATGAGCGACCGGGTCTGTGGTACTTGATTAATGTAGCCTGAGCTGAGACCTCGGGCCACTCAGACTTAACATGTACTTTCCTTGTCTCCCGTTTCCACTTCCTCCCACCCAGGTATTGATTGTGTGTGTGTGTGTGTGTGTGTGTGTGTGTGCGTGCGTGTGTGTGT
>NW_017731957.1:1198166-1222319 GCF_001890085.2 Hipposideros armiger
GTCTGCAGCTTGTTCACAGTGTCAATCAACAGTGTGGGAAGTGGGAAGCGAGACTGAGTGCAGTTCGGAAGCCTGGGAGGCGCAGTGGGGCGGAACGGCCGTGGCGTGGGGGTCGGGCACAGCCGCGCTTGGATGCTGGTTTTCTCACTCGGCTTGCCCGTGCTGCTCAGGTTACCGATCCTCTCTAAGCTCCAGGTTGCTCATCTGCAGAAAGGATAATTATAGTACATGTCTCACAGGGTTGTCATAAAGGGTAAACAAAGTAACCTATGTAAATGCCATTAATAAATGCCAAAACATTTTGTTCCCCCTGTTGATGCCTCCTTAAATATACAGCCCCAGTCGTCACCCCCAAAGACTGAAAATAAATCAGAACCACCCTAAGAAAAAACAAAACTGAAGCATGTTTTTGTCTGTATTTCATTGAAATTCCTGAGTGGAGCTAATTCTTCTCCAAGTCATATATTTTTTTTTACCAACACATAAAAAAATAACATAATTTTTAAAAGAATAGTATGTTAGCATGACTCAAGTCTGTAGAGAAGTGAGTTCTGTCTGTCCTTCGGTGTCCATGGAGTTAGACACTCTTCTCTGGCAGTGGCAAGTCCCGTCATGGGAGACGATTATTGATGACACAGTGGGTTCCCATGTCTGGCTTGCTCAGAATGTTTCTCTCCCTCCCTTTCCTTAGGCACACCAACTGCAACGGCCTCCTCTCTGCACCCAGATAAGGGCCCCAACACAGGGCAAGCAAATGCAAACCTCTGCCTTCCAGGAAACCCAGTAAACCTTCCTCCCCAGGGTTGGTTCCAGTAAAAGGTGGGGCCCAGCTGTAGTGGGCAGGAAGCCCAAAACATAATCCCAAACTCAGCAATGACTTCCATTATGGTTTTGGGAGATCATTTAATCACTTTGCCTTGGTTTCCCGTCTTTATAATGAGAATAATAGTCTTACCTCCTCTACAAGTGTGTCCTGAGGGCTAAGAATTTGAGAAATGTGGCTGTTTTGTATTCTCTAGGGTGGAACTTAGAGGAAACGCTAATACCACGGTGGTATAATTGTGGGTGAACTTCCAGCCTGACCAGTTAGTAAACCATATTCCTAGGAGTCTAGGTCCTACCACTGCTCAAGGCCATTATATAGCGAGAGTGAATAATCTTCTTTCTCACTTTCTCTCTCTCCTGTTTTTGGCCCGAGCAGCTTTTTTTCCCCTCTGCTCCTGGACACAGCACTCCTTTCCATTGAGCGTCTGCACCTTCCCCACCTTAACCACAGCACTCCATCTTATCTCACTCCCATTCAGGGGCCCCAGGCAAAGACAAAGACTGGGGCCAGGCTAGTTATAAGACCCCATCTGCCTTAGCCTGGGTTTCCCAAAAAGCAGAATGTTACATGCAGTAGCTTATCTGGGAAGAGGGGCCAGGGAACAGAGTGAGGGAAAAAGGAAAAGTCAATACAAGGATGTGCTATCAAACTGGCCACCGAGGCAGACGCCTGGAGAAAGAGCTTGCCAGGGCGTTTGGAGCGCATTTCAGAATCATGTGCCTGAAGGATGAAAGGCAGCAACATTGATCTGCTGGCCCCTGCCCCTAGACTCATCGGCCCCTATTTCCATGTTGAGCACATTCGAATGCTGGGGAGGTCCTGCAGATGTCCCCCCAGAGGATTTAGAACTGTGTTGGGAAGCGAGAGTCATTCCAAGTTGAGAGAAGGGAGATGTGCAACCCAGAGTCCTAACTGGTAATGTGTAGATTTGGCACCTAAGTAGCCTCTCAGAGTAAGGAACATTATGAAAGAAAGGGACCACCGCCATTGGAGAGCACCATTTTGCAACTGACGATAGTTCAGGAGCCCCTTACACTTGTACTTGGAGACCAAGAGTTTGAGTCTCTGGTAATTGTGATAAATTTTCTACAAACATATTTAGACAACCAGGAAATCCCAAACAATATATTATTTTAGTAGATATATTTATCTAGAGCAAGCTAAGACACTTCCTACAAAGCTGTTATTAACTCAATGACACTTTTAAAATGAAACAGTTCAGAATCCAGGAAACATGATATATGTCAGGGAGATTCACAATGTGGGAAAGCCTGCAAAAGCCTTAACCCTGATTCTCATGCTTAATTACCATCTAGAAATGCACTCTGAGTAGCACAGCATGGAAGCCTCTGTGGAAAGCATCGGGTAAGCACATTTCCCTCAGATGTCTTTTGAGCAATGGATTCAAAGAAGAGGACTGGGAATGCCATTTCTTGGTGGGGGGAAACTCATTCACACATAAGCAACCTGATGCCATCAACAAGAACTTCTATAAACTGAAAGTCAAAAGTAACAAAAAACCTCACTGATAATCTGTGCCCTGTTTTATCAGGCACACATCACATTATGGAATGTCCAGGCAGTCCTTCCTCCTCTTGCACGTTTCCTATATGCACGAATTTCAGTTGCTCCCTGGTGCCTGAGGTCAAATAACACCAGTCCCCCAACAACACAGTCCCAGTATCAGTTACCACAGTATATTAACTGTGAGCAATTGCATCAAGTACAACTCCGCTGCTTGCTCCTCAGGCCACAGATCACTATGTAAATTACAGATGTGCTTGATGATCAGGGACGATCACGTCACTTCCTTCAGAGTCTCTCAGAGACTGGTCCCTTTGAATCTATCATCAGTTCACACACAGACAGCAAAACATGTAGTTGTGTGGCCCCCTTGTTATCCTGTGATGAACCCACATAACATTTTACAGGAATGGATAGTCAAAAGAGACAATTAGCCAACAAAGGCAGAAGAAACAAAAAGTGATAAGGCTGGAAGTGCAAGTTTAACCAGATGCGAATAGAGTTACAGAGTAACACCTGGCCATGCGAGTACTGATGCTGCTGTCGCTTGAGAAATTCTAGCCACGCAGCCAGAGGAGCTTAGTGAGCTTACTGAAATAAATGGGAAAAGTGACTGTGACAAAAACAGTAAGGATGCTGCAGAAAAAAGGGTCATATTAAAGGAACCTTGAGATATTTCATGGCATTGAAAGTGCAAAAAATAAAATATTAGAAGCTGACCCAAATTTAGAAAGGAGTATGATAATTCACAAAAGCATAGAAAAGAGACTTGTTTCCACCATAAGCTTTAAAATAAGAAGTAGGCAAACACTGTTTAAAACTCTTGAAATTTTTTTACAAAAAATAAAACATTATTCTGAATATTTCTAATGTTTTAAATTATAATATGCTAAATACATTTTTGTTTTGTTATTTTTAAATTTTCCTTACACATCTATAATCAATAGTAAGAGAGTTCTTAATGTTTTAATGAACGGTTTGAAGGTCATGAAACAATCTCATTGATTATTGATCACTGATTATTGAGATTGCTTCACACAATTTCAGCTTGCCCAGTCCCACACTACTGAGCAAAACCAAGACTACTTGTAACACTATGATGTTAAGAAGAAAATTCTTGTTGTCCTACTCTTAATCATTTAACAAACATTACTGAACCTACCATGGTTAAGTTGTGTAAGGGACCCACATTCCAAGGTTACACAAATCTTTCCCTCATATAGCTTGCAGCTGAGTTAGAGGGATGGCGAGAATACTAACAATGGTTAATGCTAACATTGATTGACAGCTTTCCATGGTTGGGGCACAGTGCTAAGTGCTTTTCTTACAGTGCATTGCCTCCTAATAACCCCAGCACAGGTGGAACTTTCCAAGCACCATGGAAGAGCTCTGATTGCTTAGAGAAGAGGAGGATCAGCAAGGCCTTTGTGGACCACGGATATGTCACCCTTCTGAGTTCAGGGTCTGCACATGCCCACGTCATGTGCTTATGCTCAAGATAGGCCTGGCCAGTAGCACAGCACCCATCTTTCCTTTCCACATGTACAGACCCTGATGCAGAGGCCGAGGAGGATGTGAGTCATGAGATAGGCACTCCTCAGATGGGCCCATGACACAGCACTACCCAGTCATCAGCACGAGGCAGGAAAATGGCAGATCTTTGCAGCAACCACAGCTTTTTTATGGCTGCACAAGATGCAAACATCTAGGGAGTTTTCTTTTTCTTTTATTAGTTTCAGGTGTACAAAGCAATGTAGTAGTTAGACATTTACATACCCTCACAAAGTGATGACCTCCCTCCCCCAATCTACTACCTCTCTGACATTGTATATAGCTGTTACAATTCCATTGACTCTATTCTCTATGCAGTACTCCACATCCCGTGACTGTATATATATATATATATATATATATATATATATATATATATATATATATATATATATATAAAATTATGGTTGAGATTCAATATTATTCAGCTTCAGATGTATAGTGCAATGGTCAGACATTTACACTGTCCATGAAGTGGTCTCCCTAATAAGACATGTGCCCATCTGACACCCTATAAAACCTTTACATCATTATTGATTATATTCCCCAAACTGTCTTTCATATTCCCATAGCTATATTGTGACTACTAATTTGTACTTTCTAATCCCTTTACCTTCTCCCCCATCTCCACCCCCCTCCCACCTAGCAACCCTCAGTCGTTGTTAGTTTTTTCCCTATATCTCTGAGTCTATTTCTGTTTTGTCTGTTCGTTTATTCTGTTCTTTAGCTTCCTAGTGAGTTTTGTGAATGTGAATGTTAGGCAGGTGTACTCCCCATTTCTCCTCTGCTTATCTAATTTCATGATAGCACATTTCAGAGAGTGAGTTGCTACATAGGAAGATATATCTACCATGATTTCTAATCTGTTTCTTAGACCTTAGAAAACTCCTTCGGCATAAGAAATATAAAAGGATCATCTAAATTTCCTTCATACTCAAAAATCACTAGTGCTAATATGATGTATCTTTGTTAAATCATTTGCCACCAGGTAGTTCCTCTGAGCCTGTGTTATTTAGCCTCCTTTCCAACTATACTATTATGTTTTTCTGTTTTCTTGTAGGCAAAAAAGATTTTCTATATATGTATAGAAGTCAAATATCAAGGTGTCAGCAGAGGTGGTTCCTTCTGAGGCCCCCTCCTTGGCCCGTAGATGGCCGTCCTCTCCCTGAGTCTTCACATGGTCTTTTCTCCGTGCACGTGTTTCTCGGCATCTCTTTAAGTGTCCTGGCATCTCTCTATGTTTCTAAATTTCTTAATCACCTCTTTCAGGCCCTGTTTCCCAGTACAGCCACATTCTGAGATTGTAGGGGTTATGACTGGAAAATATGAATTTGAGGGGACACAATTCATCCCATGACATACATAACTAAGATGGATAGATAGATAGATAGATAGATAGATAGATAGATAGATAGATAGATATCCTACAAATAAAAATGTCATCATAGATTTCAGAGATCTGGATTTTCTAATTAATCACAATCCCTCAGGGGTCTCATCTCCTCTTACAGTCTCAATTTCCACCTCTAAGCAGATGATGCTTATATCCACATCTTTGGTCCAAATCCCTCTCCAGAAGGTCTGACCCACATTTGTTGTGTCAGACTGTACCTTTCCTCCCAGGCATTCTGCTCACACTTCCAAGCTCTATATATATGAAACAAAAACAAAAACAAAAATATCTCATCTACCCACACAAAATCTCTTCTTTCTTCAGATTGTCTTGCCTCCCCAAAGGCCCTGCCACCTTCCAGATCATATCCTCTGACTCCGGAGGAGCTGTCTCTGTCTCCTCCCTCTTCCTGGACTCCTGACCCCCTCAGTGGCTGTGCACAGACCTCTGAAATGTCCTTCCTGTCCAACTGCTCCATTGTGTCCCTGTGGCCCATCGCAACTCAGGCCTTTCTCTCTTTGCCTGGGGAATTTCAACAGCCAGCCATGCACCTCCCACCCAAGGGATCCCCCAACCCTCCACCCCCAATGCCCCACCTCTAGTCTAGCCTGCACATAGCACTCCCTGGCACGTGTAGCCTCAATTGCTCTTCACTCTCCAGTAAATGAAAATATCTCATCCTGAGATTCAGAGTCCTCTAGAACTGGGCAACTCTACCCTCCATAGAGTCAAACAGCCACACCTGCCTATTCCACAAGAGCATTACTTTAGAAAATCCTTCCCAGGTGTCTTCATCAATGACGCTGGTCGATATTGCTGGCCCAGCAGAGACTGTGCTATATTTCCACCCCAATATTTGCTTTCCTATCCTTCCTTCCTTCCTTCCTTCCTTCCTTCCTTCCTTCCTTCCTTCCTTCCTTCCCTCCTTCCTTCCTTTCCCTTCCCAACACACACACACACACACACACGTTACCTCTTTAAATACAGAAGGATCCTTATCTGAAATAATCAGCAAAAATCAAACGTGCAGATGTCATAAAAGGAACAAGAGGAAAATGAAACATAAGAAAATACGGAAATCTCAAATTTTAACCAATAACCATCATGGTCTCTTATAGGTTGCACAAAAAGAGGCATCCCTGACACAGATTCTTCCTCAGAAGGGTGAATTGGGGCTAGGGAAAGGGATTTTCCTGAGGCTGTCCAAAGGCAAGCAGGATTGTCTTTCAAGGTCAACAGGCATTAAAGATAGAAGTTTATATGCCTGAAAATTATAAGAATTCTCTTTCCTTGACACCAAGGAGTTAAATAGAAAAATGTACACAGAGGAATGCCATTAGGGGAAAGGAGGAAGGGATGAGATTGTGACCGATTTCCTCCATCAGTCAAAAAGAAAAAAAAAATTGATACAACAATGAGAAAATGGTGTCACTATCAGATATCATGCATATGTGTCAGCTGGTAAGCTATTAATACACAGCATGGCCGGAGCTCTGCTGACTCAGGAAATACTTCCAGCCTCCTTGCAATGCCCCTTGTATGAACACTGCTGAAAACATTGGTGGTAGCGGTGGTGGTGGTGGTAGTGGTGTGTGTGTGTGTGTGTTGATAGAACCCACAGGCTGCTTTGAAAAGAATCCATTTCCATTCCACCAAAGGCCAGTCTGATTGGTTGGGAGAGTGAAAGAGAAAGAAGCCGACAGAAGAATATTTGTCCCTTCCCCTTCATCTTCATTCTACTAAATACAGAAGACTTTGGGATCAAATGCCATAACACAATATTTCTAAACTTTCATTCAGTTGACAGAGACCTGTGACCCTGTAGGGACCCTCAGAGAAGCACATAACTTCACTTCACCCCATAGAGAAATAGACCCTTCAACAACCCAGCCCACAACCCCGCCCATTCTGTTTCTGCATACGGACACATCCAACTGTCCTCCCTCCTCTCTTCACCATGGTTACCAGAGCCTCCACCCTCAACTTCCCTACATCAAAAATTGGCAAAGAACTTGAGGAAACGAATGTCCTCCCCATGAACCAAAGTTTTGCTGTGCACTGTTTGGATAATAGTATCCTAACAGAATACCTGGAAGTTACAGAATATACTCATTAAACATAGCTACCAGATTAATAAACCCTTGAAATGTCTTGGGACTTCCAACAAAGAGTTTTCTGGGGACAGAGAGTCAGGCTGGTGCCTAGATCCTGTTTGGGAATAAGATTTCATTTCAGAGACTATTTGCTACATTATATCGAGAATGTTTCAGGGGCTGAATCAGGTTTCCCTGGGGGAGAACGCTATCATGAACTTATGACATCTACCTTGGATGTGGAAAGGAGAGTGGAATATTTTGCCATCCTCAGTGGGGTACATTTTCAGGCATTATCTCATTCCACCCTCACAGCTCTCTGTATAATAAATATCAGCCTCATTTCATAAACCAGGATCTGAGTGTCTTGCAATCAGAAGGGAGGGGATGCCTTGTGTCTGGGAGATGCAGGACTCCTTTAATGAACAACTTGGGATATTTAAGACTCCCCACCAACCCAGCCAAAACTTTCTTAGACCTGAACCATAGGTGCTCTTCCTTTCCTGTGCCCTCCACTGGGGTTAAACCTGCACTTCATTGAGGGTCCTCCCAGTCTCCCTGGTGCCCCTCAGGAAGTCCCCACCTCTTTGCTCCACTCCTAGGTGGTAACTCTAGCCAAGCCCAGCGTAACCTGTTTAGGGATGTGCTGTGCCCAATAGGGAATGAAAGAAATTACACACCAGAGCTGCAGCAAGAATTACCCATATCTACTGGCAAGAGCTAGGGGAGCACTCCTGGCACTGAATTTTGAGGGGACTTGATCAAGGGGGCCAGAATGTAAGACTGAAGAAAGCAGAAATTCATTGACTCAATGGCAATTTCTCCAGAGTCAGGATTTAACATCTTGGCAAGGCAGGGGATGGACATATTCTGTGCTGGAGAAACCGATGGGCAGTGCTGGGTGAAGTAGAAATTTCCGAGCTGCCTTAGCAGGTGGATGCTGAGCGAGGCAGAGGATGGCGCTCAAAAGGCAGCCCAGGTGACACACTGTTCACCAAGGCTATTGGGGATGCACTGGTGAGGGGGCATCAGCATCACCACGCTGCTAAGAGGTGTCCCTGCTCTGCAGGCCAGGGGTAACTGTAGGAAGGGTGGCTGCAGAGCTGGGCTCATGGATATCCATGGGTAGAATGAGAGAGGACCCTGAAATATTAGCATCCAGGAGACTGTGCTTAACCACCAAAAGCTCTGAGGCTGCAACTACCCTACTCACTGAGGAGGTCACAGAAGCAGCGGAAGATACATGACCATAAGGGAGCTGTGGAGATGGTTAACAGAGCCTGGCCTCCCCAAGGGCAAAATAAACAGGCAGCCAGGGAGGGTGCTGCTTAATACCTACAATAAAGGCAAGGACAGAGTAGCAGGAGGCTGCAGAGGCTGTCCCACTAAAACATCATGATCCCGTATTTAGTTTCTCGATCTGAGCCAATTTTCAGATTCAGAACCCATTGACTACAGAGGTAGATCTCTACACCATGGCAAGCTGTACTGTGATGCTAGCTGTATTAGATGGTTTTTCAACAACAAAACTTATTATTTCACAGTTCTGGAGACCAGAAGTCTGAGGCATTGGCAAGGCCATGCTCCCTCTAAAACCTGGAGGAGAATTCTTCCTTGTCTTTTCCTAGTTTCTGGTGGTTTGCCAGCAATCTTTGGCCTTCCTTGGTGTATTACTCCAATCCTCCATCTTCACCTAAACTTATTCTTATGTCTTCACATCATCTTCCCTCTGTGCATGTCTGTCTCCGTGTTCACATTTTTCCTGTTATAAGGACTCAGATCTTACTGCATTAGGGCCCACCCTAATGAACTGAACTCATCTTAGTGTGGTTAAATCTGCAAAGATCCTATTTCCAAAGAAGGTCACAGCCACGGGGATGGGGGTGAAGACTTCAACATAACTTCTTTGGGGGGACACATTTCAACCCATAACAATGATTCTTACCCAGAGGTCTTTTACTGGGTGAGTAATCCCTGGGAAAAGGGGAAGACCCAGACAGTTCAAGGGCTATTGGACATAGGGCCTGCGTTGACATTGACACTTGGAGATCCAAAGTGTCATCATGGCTCCCCTGTTAGAGTGGAGGCCTATAGGGCCAGGCAATAAATGGAGTCCTGGTTAGTGTCCGGCTCACAGTGGCCCTGCTGGGTCCACTTACATGTCTGTGGTCATTTGTTTGTTCCCTCAGTGCAAACTTGTAATTGATATTCTTGGTAGTGGAATTAGCTTCAGCATTGTGTCGCTGGCCCGTGGAGTAGACATATCATAGTGGAGAACACTAAATACCCCATCACCCAAGGTGGTAAATCAAAACCAATATTGCATTCTGAGGGGGATGGCAGAAATTTGTGCCACCATTAAAGACCTCAAGTGTACAAGGTAGTGGTGCCAATAATATCTCCATTTAATTCACCAGTCTGGCCCCTGCAGAAACTGAATAGATCCTAAGGGATGACTGTAACCTACAACAAATAAAACAAATAGTAGCCCTGACTGCAGCTGTTATGCCAGACATGACCCATGGCATGGAGTCATCGACCTGGCACATGCATTCTTTTCAATTCCAATCATGAAGGAAGATTAGAAACAGCTTATATTCATGTTGGATAGAAAACAACATTTAACTAGATCTTTGTCTCAGGACTGTATGAACTCTCCTGCCTTCTGTCATAAAATAGTTTGAAGATATGCAGACCACCTGAATAGCCCACAGGGCATAATATCATGGTGACTATACAGAAGAAATAATAGGTGGCTAGTTAACTGGAGACTTTGATAAGATACATGCCCTGCAGAGGATGGGAGATAAACCCAATGAAGATGCAGGGACCTGCATTTTAATATAATAGTTTTAGGGATCCAATGATTAGGGGCATTCCTGAACATACCCTCCAAAGCAAAATACAGATTGCTGCATCTTGCATGCCCTATCACAAAGAAGCACAGTGCCTGTGTACTTATTTGATTCTGAAGGCAACACATTCTAGGGATACTGCTCCAGCCCATACACTGGGTGGCACAGGAAGATGCTAACACTGAATGGAGCCTGGAGTAGGAAAGGGCTGTGGATCAAGTCCAGACTGCAGTGCAAGCACAACCTACTGACGGAACCATGTGATCTGGTAGACCTATGAGGCTGGAGGTATCAGTAGTGGGACAAGATGCATTATAAGATGGAAATGGTACATCTGGGATCAAACCCAGGCAGAACCATAGGCACAAGTAAGTTGCATGAGATGGTGGCCCAGACCCCCATGTTATTCACCACGTCTGTACCAGGGCCCCTTCCCCAGCTGGCACCTATGGCCATATTGGGAGTGGTATCCCATCTGACCAGTAAAGCATGTGGAAGGACATAAGGGAATGGGCATGAAATCTGAAGGTTTTTGTATCACATGTTTACACCCACCAGAAAGTATCCACCACAAAAGGGGCATTGAATGCCCAAGTAGATCATTACAAAATTACTTGGCCACCTCTCATTAGCCAGCCTTCATCACTGGTCAACCCAGAACTGACGCAATAAGCATACAAATGGAACAGCCACAGTGGCCAAGATGGAGACTGTGCTGGGGCCCAGCTGCATGAACTCATTTGCCAAGATCAGTGGAGTTCCTGCAGCCTCTGAAAGTCCAACCTGCCCATGACAGAGACCTTGCTGAGGCCCTGATATAGAGACTACTAGCTACCTGGTGATAAATCTACTCCACTGGACCCCTTCCATGTTTGAAGAGCCCTCAGTTCATCTTCACAGGATATATAACTATTCCAGGTATGGGTTTGCTTTTACTGCCTAAAGGGCCTCAACCAGCACCACCAGCCAAGGCTTCCAGGATGCCTGATCCACAGACATGGGTCCTATCACATACTACACCATCTAGAAGTGACTTCATAGAATGCTGGAGTAGCCTTCAAACAGTGCAGTTGAAGTGACAGTTCAGAGGCAGTCTTCTGAAAGGATAAAATGCCATCCTTCAGGAAACATTACTTTAGAGACACTGATGGTACGTGTCCCCACCAGGAAGAATACATGGATCTGGGGACCAAGGAGTGAAATCAGGTGTGGGCCCTGCTTACCATCACTCCCAGTTGCCTCTGGGGAATTTAGTGCTTCCCATTACACTAAAAACCACAGCACCTTGGACTTCTGTGTCCACATGCCTGCAGGTGAGAAGAACCACCATCCTGGCAGTGGTTGGTGACCCTGAGCAGCAGCAGGACTCATGGTTCCTTTTGCAAAATATGCAGGAGAAATTCAGGTGAACCCCAGGGATCCCCTTAGATGCCCCGTGGTACTGCTGCCCCTTAGTAACTGTGAACAGACACTCCTAGCAACCACAGGCTGAAAAGGGGTCAGGACCCTCCAGCAGTGAGGTGTGGGTCAGACCACCAGGTAAGCCACCAAGATCTGCTGAGATGAGAGATAAAAGTGAGAAGAAATCAGACTGGATAGTGGAGGAGGGAGGGGATGACTGTGAGTTTGGCTCCTCTCCTACTAGCATCCCTCTTCTAAGTATCCCCTCTGGAGCAGAGGCCCATGGGAAGCACATAGGAGCTGTTCCCAGAACGTGCGTGGAGTAGATAGATCTGTACAACACAAAAGTGAGCTGTGGAGGCCATGAAACATGCCCCTTGGATCCCTGGCTGCTGAGAGAGCAAAGGGCATCCTTAGCTGCGAAACCAAAATCCACCTCTTCCTAGCCAGTGACTGAGCATGGCAGGGATGCTGGCCACTGGTCCCCAGAAGACACAGGGCTACTGTCTCAGGAAATGGGGCTCAAAGACTCATCATTGGCCTCCCAAAACTTTCTAAAATCTTCATCACAGTTCAAGGTTTCCTCTCCAGCCCTCCAGCCTTCCCTCTTTCTTCCCTCCTGTGTCCCAACGGCTCTCCCAGCTTCCTTTGACTTCCTCTCTGTATTAGCTTCCTGTGGCTGCTGTAACAAATCACCACAAACCTAGTGGATTAAAACAACACACATTCATTATTTTACAGCTCTGGAGGTCAGAAGTCTGAAATAGATCATCGGGCTGCATTCCTTCCTGAGGCTCTAAGGGAGAGTCCTTTAGAGGCTCGCGGAAAGACTCCATCTCTTGCCTTCTCCAGCGTCTAGAGGCCACCCAATATCTTTGGCTCATGCACCTTCCTCACACCATTCAGACTCCTGTTTTCATCATCATATCTTCTTCTCTGACTCTGCCCTCCTGTCTCCCTCTTCAAAAGACCCTGTGACTACATTTAGGTCCCACCCAGACAATCCAGGATAATCTGTCCAACTCAAGATCCTTAACTCAATCACACCTGCAAAGTCCCTATGGTTGTGTGTGGTAACATATTTATAAGTCCTGGGGATTGGGACATTGACATCTTTGGCATTATTTAGCCTGCCACATTCCCCTTTTCCCCAGAGGCATCTTCCCCAAGTAAATTTCTTGCACATCTAATTCTGTCTTGGTGTCTGCTTCTTGGAGAACTTGAACTGACAGTTGGATCACTCACTAGTGCCCCTTAGATACAGGCAATCAGATTGTTTGGCCTGAACCCCATGCCTCATGGGGTCCTATGCTCTGGAGTGCCTTCTCCAAACTTACTAAGTTGTCTTCTGGTGCCTGGGATTGACCAGGCTGATGGTGCCAACCAGGCAAGGTTCCTGGGCCTGACTGGGACTTGTGTGGATGGCAGGCCCCATGTCCCACTTCAGAACACATTCCAATCCTCTACCTCAGATGCTCTGAAGGGCTCTGAGACTTGTGCCTATGGGGTTGTCCTGAGGCCTCCTTGTCAGGCCTCAGTTGCATTAGACCAATAAATTTCATGACCAAAGGACAACTTACCATTCACATTTTTCTGCAGGCTCCAGGTAAGATCTGGGATTGTGGTCATCATCAACAAAGCACAGTAGCAACTTTGAGAGAATCAATGGAAGCCAGTATGTACAGATGCACAGTAGATGAGGCAGCGTCATGAGTAATGATGTAACCACCATTAAATACATGGTATTAGGGAACTGCAGAGGCAAGAAGATGTGCGTTGTAAGTAATAATCAAGTTGCATGAGAGATATACAACTAGCCAAGACTTATAACAAAAAAAAAAAAGAACATAAAGAGAGGCTTCCTGGACCTGAGCAGAAGGAAATGGTACCTGAACACTAAGAAGAATCTTTACAAAGGAAGGACAATAAATAATAAATATGTAAGTGCATCTTCTCTACCTATAACTCTAAATCAATCAATTGCCATGCCTCACAGGGGTCCCATGGATTTTGTAATACATTTTTAATGGAATTATTTACGGTAGACAGGGGCTCCACAAAAATCAATAAATAAACAACTGCCCTGGGTTTATCAACAACAAATACTAAATTCTAATATGAACAAGAATTATGCTAGACGTCATGGATACAAAAAAGAATAATGCACAATCCTGCCCTTTGTATAACTCATGGTCCAAACTTGTAACAAAGTACACAGAGGTAGTCAGGGGGTCCTGTGGCAGGACATAGAAAGGGGAGGTTCAGAGAGCACATCAAAATGGTTCTGTGCTGATGCTTCTTGTCAGTAAGCACAGCTCCGTTTGAGGGCCTGTTTAATGGGCATTTTCAGCCATTCTCTGAATCCAACTTTCTTTTCCTCTGATGAAACTTCTCTTTGCTCAGGTCTCCGTGAATCAAAGATTCTAATAAGATGCCTATGGCAAGATGGGAGAGACTCAGGTGTGTCTGTCCCAACAGCCTACTCTGAAGTCACCAAAATGAAGCAAGAGAAAAGAGTTGAGTGGTTAGCTAACCTCCTTCTTTCAGGCTTGTTTTAGTTTCAGAATCTGAGTGCAGTGATAAGATCCCCAACAACACATCATAGATCACAGTGAAAGTGTTGCCTAGTAATAGAGGTCTTTCAGGGGAAGATATGAAGGAGAAAGATGGAGGCACCGGCTTCTCCTGGGTTTTCCTTTGGTTCTTGGTCAGAATCAGCTCGGCGTCTCCACTAACATGGGGCTTCCAGCTCATCAGTCAGCCTTGGTCATACAAGCCACACAGGGTTTTCATAACCAGGGAAAATGTAGGAAATACTGAGCTGTGAGGCTATCTGAGGACATACAGGGCCAGTGAGCAACACTGACAACCTATTATTACTTGAAGAATTGCCTATCATTCCATTTATATGAGATACTTAGAGAAGTCACATTCGTGGAGACAGAAAGTGGAATGGTGGTGGCCAGGGGGTGGGGGAGGGGGAACGGGGAGTTAGTGTTTAGCTGGAACAGAGTTCCAGCTTTATAAGATGAAGAGTTACGGAGATGGATGATGGTGATGGATGCACAACATCATAAATGTACTGAATCCCACTAACTCTACACTTAAAAATAGTTTAGATGGTAAATTTTATATTGTGTGTATTTTACCACAATGAAAAAATTTGGGGAAAAAATGAAATGAAGCACATACTGACAGATGCTATAGCATGAATGAACCTCAGAACCATGATGCTAAAGTGAAAGAAGCCAGTCACAAAGGTCACGTATTGTATGACTACATTTATATGAAACATCCGGAATAGATAAATCCACAGGAACAGAAAGCAGCTTGGTGATTGCCAGGGCTGGGGGGTGGGAAGAATGGGGAAAACTGCTTAACAGGGATTTCCTTCTAGGGTGATGAAAATGTTTTGGAACTACATAGAGGTGGTGGTTGTACATCGTGAATGTACTAAATGCAACTGAATTATTACTTTTAAATGGTTAATCTTATATCATGTGAATTTCCCCTCAATAAATTGTTTAAAGTCAAAAAACATTGCCAATCAGGCCGGTGAGTGTGGGTGAGGGTAAAAATAATCAGGATAAGGTAGATGTGCCCAGTCTGGAGGTGGAATTTGACCCAGATCCTCCTCAGCTCCTGGGGTACTTCTCCGGGGACCTATTCACAATCTGTGAAAAGAAACCCACCTGCTGGCCTCAGCCACTTCCTCTCCTCCAGAGCAGTCATTTTTCTTTCTCCTTGGGCTCGCTGCAGTTATTCATACAAAGATAGGCCCTGTGTATTCACAGGGAGATATCAAGGATAAAGCCTTGGATCAGAGCAGCAGTGTCAGGGAAAACAAAATTTGTGTGACTGCTCAGTCCAAGGGCAAACCAAGCGTCCTTTGCTTTCCAACCATGACCTTCATTTGGCAATGTCACAGTGGCCCCCTGGAGCACTGCAAAGGCTTGCGAAGCACTGCGTAGGCACCTTGTGAGCCAGAGAGGGGAAAGGTGAAAGCATTGCTGGTTGAGGGAAGATGAGACCCATCCATTCACAGAGAGATGAAATGAGGGCAGTGAGAGGGGGTGGAAGGTGAGCTGGTAGCTTGAGAAAGAACCTAAGTTACTGTAAAATGTTTTATTTTTTAGAGAGGAGAAGGCAAAAGGCTCAAAGTTTTTTTTTAAAAGTCCTCTGATGAGGGAAACACTGACAGTACACGAAAGGGAGTAACGAAGAACAACGTGCCAGAGGAGATGGGAGGAGGGGAGTGGGCAGGGGGGTTCCAGACCCAGGGAGAGAAGTCCATGGCAGGGAGAGAACGGGAAAGATAGGAAATGTGGAGAATGTTTGCGGGTGTAGGGTGGGAAACTTCAGAAAGCACAGAGCAGATGGCCTTAATCTTCTAAGTGAGAAAGGAAGCAACATTGACTTTAGCTGGGGAGGCAGTTCAGGGCTGAGAGGGGAGGCTGAGCAACTCCCCAGTGGCCACGGAGGGTCTAGAATAGGGCATCCTGGGTGAGTAACAGCAGTGTTTCCCAAGCTTGCCTCAGGAGAAGAATCCCTGGCAGGGAGTGTCAGAATGTACATTCTTCAACCCCTCCCTGGAGACTGTCTCCGTACAACTGGGATGGATGGGACCAAAACTCTACACATTAGGGTAGCCTGAGCCTATACTTAACATCAGGCAAGTCTGGAGAAATGGGGAGTTAAAGAGCTGTTGAGCCGCCTGGAGAACCCAAGATAGGCTGGAGAACATGAAATTGGGGGAATCGTTTGGTATCCTTCTCACAGCGGAACACCGCTGCACAAAAGCCCATGAGGAGCAAACCAATGGTGGGTTTTAGCCACGGGTTTGGGGTCTGTCCAAGAGAGAGGAATTTATGCGAGAGGGTGGGGTCTTTCCAGGAGAGTGTGGTGGGAGGTCCAGAGCGTGGGGGTGACTGTGAGCACAGTCAAAATGCTTGACCTTGGACCCACACTTGGCAGAGAACAGAGTGAAGGCAACAGAGAATTGATAGACTGTGAGAATAGGAAAAGTGGAGGGAACAGGGTCAGGACCAGGAGGTCAGTAAGGGTGAAGAAATGGGAGAGGCCTGAGTAGGAGATGAGATTTCAGAGTTAACCATCGGGGAGTTGGAGTGTAAGCAGCACTTCTCAACTGGGAGGGCTTATTCCCAGGTTACCGATTCGACCAAGTACATCTTCCTGAGGCAGCAGTTTTACAGATACATTTGGAGAGGAAATTATTTTTATATTATAATAAACACATTCCATTGATTCACATGAAATAGTAAGATTAAAAAAAAAAAAAGACTTCAAAAGCGTTCTCCTGGCCGCTTCAGGCTACATGCCCAGTTTGTGTCCCTCTGTGGTAAGGGGAACCTGAGAGGGAAGTTTGAGAAGCACTGCTGAGGAATCTATACAACTAAAAGCAGACACTCCAAGACTGGCACTGGAAGGAGGAGCTCTCGGTAGGGATAAGTGGCTACTCTTTGACCTTTTCATAACTGGAACTTTATGAAGTTTCCAATAATTGACCATTTTTACTTATATAAATGGTTCCTTTATGTGATAAAACCTAAATCTCTGATTCACTTCAGAGGTCTCTCTCCCTCACCACCGCCTCCATTGTGTGGCCTCAAGGGGGCACTGCTCCTCCTTCTAAACTCTGTCCCAAAGGCAAAGGCCACTTCCTAGGCTTCCGGAAGCACCATACAGTCATACTTGGAACACAAAGTCTACTTAAAAAGGAAGTAACCAGAAAGAGACACATGAATCTGGACAGCACAGCCCCTTGTTCCCTGAGATGTGGCCCCCAGACCAGCAACATCAGATTCACCTAATAGCTTGTAGCATCCCTGGCCCCAAGCAGACCTATTGAATCAGAATTAGCATTTTAACAAGATTCCCCAGGTGATCTGAATGCATACTGATAATCGAGACGCTCTGGTCCAGCGGGCAGGATTCTGCTTACTGGGCATCTGCCTTCCTACCCTAAGCAAGCTGGGCCCTGTCTGTTTAACACCCACTCCCGGGAATACTCTGAAGCGCCTCCATTCCTCCAAATGGACAGGAAGCCTGACCCTCCCAGTAACACCTTCCTGTCTATCTTCTCTCAGGATGTATTAGCTATCTACTGCTACGTAACAAATGACCCCAAAACTTAGCTTAAAATAACAAGCATTTGTTATCTCACAATTTTTCTGGGCTAGGAATCTGGACATGGCTTAGCTGGGTGACTGTGACACAGTTTCTCACAAGGTTGCAAAGTGTTAGTGGTCTTCACAAGGCTCCACGTGGGGACATTTCACTTTGAAGCTCACTCATATTGGGAAGTCAGCAAGCCTCAGGTTCCCACTGGCTATTGGTCAGAAACATTAATCTTCTGCCACGTGGTTCTCTCCACAGGGTTAATCACAATATAGCGGCTTGCTTCCCTCATTGCAAGAGCTCTGGAAGGGGGAAGGGCAGGGGCAGAGAGACACAGACAAGGTGAGAAAGACAGAAGTCACAGTCTTTTGTAACCAAATCTTAGAAGTGACACTCTATCACGTTGCCATGTGCTATTGATTAGAAGAAAGTCACTACGTCCAGCCCAGGTTAAGGGGATGGGATTACACAAGGGTGTAAATACCAGGAAGTGGGGATCACTGGGGGGCCCTCTGAGAGGCTGCCTACCTCAGGGAGTGATCTCACGTCTAAGGGGCATACCTCAACAGAGCAATCATGTCAGAATACAAGAAAGTAACCTCCCTCGTCATATGGTAAGGATGACATACATTCAATAACAAGGGGTTTATTCCCTTCCAATAGTAGCTTTCAGAGTGATTCCACATGCGCATCACTTGGGGAACATTAAAAATACCAATGAAAATCAATTGAATCGGATCCTCCAGGCATGTATTTTTTGGGGGGTTTTTTTGGGTTGTTGTTTTAATTTCTAGGCTGATTCCATTCTAGAGCAAAGATTGTGAATTACCGCCTCAGATAAACGATTTCAAATGCTGCAATGTCAGGGCTGGGGTGAGGGTCATTGGGACAAAAGAAGGCATGAAGGTTCTGATGGGTGACCTGCTGTGGAATGCGTAGACAGGAGAAGTCAGCCAGGGGATCTAGGCCTTCAGGAGTGTTGGGGTCATCTGGTAGGTGAGCAGATAAGACTGGCGAAAGATAAATGACTTTTTTTACTATTGCCTACCTTAACAAAACTCCCATCAAGTGGTGAGACGAGATGACATTTGCAAGAGTTAAGGAGAAAGAAAGGAAAAGAGTGGAGGGAGA
Organism: Hipposideros armiger; assembly: GCF_001890085.2. Taxonomy (NCBI): domain Eukaryota; kingdom Metazoa; phylum Chordata; class Mammalia; order Chiroptera; family Hipposideridae; genus Hipposideros; species Hipposideros armiger. The sequence continues at coordinate 1,217,079 of NW_017731957.1, forward strand.
GAGGGAAGGATGGTACAAAAAAAACAAAAACCTATCCACTTTTAGAACTTGTCCTCAACTCCAGCTGATGGCGTCAAGGAACTGGAAATAGAAAATGAAGTAGACTTAACCAATAAAAGTGTCTTATAATCTTTTATTCTATGGTCCACAGACATACAGAAAGTCAGAACTAGAGAGGTCCTTGTAGATGACCTCACCACCTTCATTTTATGGATCAGGAAACTGAGGCTCAGAGCAGTCATGTGAAGGGTCATGGCATTGCTGGAAAGAGAACTCACATTTTTCAACCTGAGCACAGAGCTCAAATCGCAGGCTTCCCACATGCAGCACATCTCTAGATGGGGTGGGTATCATCTCTTTCACATCAGGGTGAAAATGAGACTTACTAAAGAATGGGTTAAAGGAAATAACATGTATCCTCTTATTGGATACAATGTCCTTGGAGAGCATCTTTCACATAAATATTTCAATAAAGGTTAGCCCACAAGAGGTCAGTGGCCCACGGTCAGTACTAAAGCAGTTAATTTACTGTTTGATGGAAACAAGTCAAGGGGTTGATCATAGTCTCAGGGTTTAACGAGCTTCTGGTTTGAGCTACACTTGCTCATTGGAGGGAAGGAGTTCTGAGCGAGCCTCAATCCAAATCCGAGACGGACCTTAAGTCCTGCCCTGTGTGGGGGCTGGGGATTTATCCACAACAATAAATGGTTCCATTCTTCAGGTCCAACTTTTACCTCTCCACCCCCGCTTCTCCTGCCTGATCGGTATCTTATCCGCTGTTCTCATCCTCAGGGACCGGGTCGCTCCCATCCTGTTGCTATGGCCACAAGCCTCACCCAAAGCATACCAGCGCTGTGCTGTTCCCAGGCTCTGGCTGCCATCCAGGCAGATGCAGAGCATTTGGGAAGAAAACGTTCTCCTCTGAAAGCTGGTCCAAAGCAGTTTCACTGGACTCCCTCTCTTTTGTCGGCTGACTCTTTAGAGCTGTTCATTTGGCTGCTGTCTATGACTGGGTGGTGATTGTTCTTCTCTCCCTGCACCAACTTCTTGGGAGCCCCTAATCCAAATAGAGCTAAATAAGGCTGTTCCCAGAGCTCAGGACCCTGGCTGTGTACCAAACACTGAAAACATTACCAGTTGCCCCAGTTCCACATCTTTAAGCTCTTAAGAGAGTTGCGAGGAATGTTGCCCCGAGAGGTCCAGGCCTGCCCATTCCTGATGCTTTTGAATGTCCTGGGACCTGAACTGGCTCTCCCGGAAAGACAGAAATCCATGGCAGAAGAGGCAAAGAAGCACCCAAAGAATAGAGATGGACTCTATTTAAAAACAAAGGAAAACCTTCCCATATGTAACATGGCTTAAATGCCACGCCTGGATGATTTATGTTGGCCCACGCTAGTGTTCATGGCAATTACAAGCAAAGAGGATATCGGGAGGGCTCTGCAATGAATTCCAACGCTGCCAAGTAACAGCTGTCCCTCTGAGTGGGCAACCTGCTCTATCCTGGTTAGGATTCTACCCAGCATCCTCCAATGGGAAAATGCAGGTCAGAAAGCAGGAGGAAAATGTAGAATACTGTGTTTATTGTGCATTCCCTCTGCTCCTCCGCTCGTGCTCAGAAAATGGGGACTGACAGGCCCCTGCCACAGGTATGTGCTCACATAGTTACAGAGCCTGGATTGGGGTGGGTGTCGGGGGTCAGGGGTACACTCACAGATACTGGGGGGATAAGTATAGCGGCCACTGCTGCTGTCCAAACCACAGCAGTTCCAACAACCTTCTGCTGTCCAGAGCCTCCGGGCCCACTCCCAGGTCTCACTATTGACATTGAACTTCTGCCCAGAGGGACTTTATTGAGGGTTGCCATGTCTTTGCTAAAAAGTTGTTAAAAATGAATGGAATAAATATTCAGATTGAGCTACCTTGGGGAGGAAAGTGCTTCATTCTTTTTCGGAAGTAATACAGAAAATTATCTCTTTCCAGTGGGAGAGAAGATGGTTATAAATTAGCAACTAGCTAAAAATTAATGAGAATTATGCCCAAAGAGACTGTGGTCTTAATTTCTTCATACTTTTTTGTGCTCACTTGGAATAATTTATTCAGCTTACAATTTAAGTTCAAACATTTTCATGAAGATGTATGGTTTAATTTTTAAAATTGAGGGACAACATATTTACCTCTATAGCTTGCAAAGCAAGCCTCAAGTACAAGCCTTAATATTCAGACCACATAGCCATGGCCCAGTCCCCATCAAGCTATCACTACCACCAACTTTTACCAACGGCATCTCCTGAGAGCAAGGAAAAAGATCCCAGGTACTACAACTGAAAACACCAGTGTTCAAAGCAATGGCAACCATCACATTTCCCAGTAGAGTCGGCACAAACCCTGTGCTTCCCTTCCCGTTCGCTTTTCATCATCCCCTCTCCTCCTGGCACCCACATCAGCCCAGTCGATTCAGAATGACTCCTGGTCTCAGTGAGGAATACTTAGAGAGCCAGATGCTGGACAAGATGCAGCTGGAAGAAGCCTGAAATATGGCTGAACAGGTAACGCTGACACATCTTCAGACGTTGCTAGCGCTCTTTTGAGACTCACTGTCTTTCGAGAGACAAGGCCAGTTGAACATTTCTTATACCACCAAAGGTTGGCTCCCTGGTGCACGAAAACAGTTTCTGTTCCCACAGCACGTGACTGTTATCTCTCCATCTCTCATGTTCACATCATAGCGCTCAGCCTTGCCCTTATCCCCAAGGGACAACTGCTCCAAGACCCACCCTGAAGCTGAGCAGCTGGATGAGCAATGTTTTCCACTGTGAGCAGGACCCAGGCTAAGCTGCCTATGGGTGAATCATGAAAACCTGACTAGGGAGACGGGTTAGGACTGTGAGGGAACACCACTGAAGGAAACCCATCCACCCAGGGAGCAGGCACGGAGGGGAGACCAACCACTTTCCAAATAGATAAGGGAAGGTTCAAGGTTTTTGTTTGTTTGTTGGACTGAGTTTCAAGTGGAAGGCTCACATACAACTGGCAGCGCTAACTTCCTGAGCCTTTAAAAACTAAAACGATTAGGACACGATGTGGCCCAGCACAGCAGATGTGGAGTTCAATAGATGTCGGTTCAGATGTGGCTCTGCCACTTACCAGCTGTGTGCTACCCTGAAAGTCACTTACCCCTCAGAGCAGTCATCCCTGAAACATGTTACAGCATCTCTTGCTGCCTTATTGTGAGGCTTAAATGAAAGAATTTGCAGGCAAGGGCAGTCTCTCTTCCAAGTGGCTGGCACACACATGGTGTCCAAAAACTCTGCTCTGAACGAGTGAATGTCTATGTTTTCAGTGTCTGTTACAGAGTAGTCACTTAATAAGTATTGATTTTGTACCTTTCCTTTCCCAGACAAGCAACCATGATAGAGTTCGTTCCAATAGCTCAACCTCTCAATTAAGTGAAAAATACAGCTTCTTAGAGGGACCTGATCATTGCTACAAGGTATTGGGGACAGTCTGCTGATCAGGCTTCCAGCCCTGCTTCTGTCACTAACTGGTTGGAGAGCTCTGCACGGAGTGATTACAGCCTCCTCTTCTCTCCTTCTGAACCTCAATTTTCTCCATTTTTAAAATGAGAGAGCTGGACTAGATTTGTAAACATTGTGTAGCCTCAAAACCCTTTCTTCACAAGAAACCTTACACAGAACACCCAATTGAATAAAAAACTCAGGGGAGGGGATGCAGGCCTAAATCTGGGTCTGCTCTGCTCCCCAGCCCGCCTGCTATGAGAGGTCAAATGGAAGGCACCCCCTGAGAAACCTCTAAGATTCCTTGGAGCACAGTCAAAGAAGCATAGGACTACCTTGTAAATGTCTAAATCTGACCTTCTGTGATCGAGTATTTACAGAGGGACTTGGGCACATTTTTGAGCCTGACAAAATTAGCTCAAGGTGAGGTGTAACATCTCAGAAAGAATACGACCTAGACCCTCCATCCCCAGCTCCTCAGACCTGCTGCTTGAGCAAAAGTCACTTGGCAGGAAGTCCTTTTTAACTGGTTTCAGCTGGAGCCTCTGCAGCACCAACTCTACAGCATTGGGGGAGAGGAGAGAGGATGGGGAAGTAATGTGGAAAAAAAGTGTAATCTTATCCTGAAGAGAGTGTCATGTGAACATAAACCAATTAGAGGAGACTGCACAAATAAGACCTGCAATAAATTAGGGTGAACAGCAAGGGAGGGGTGGGATGTGGGAAAGAGCACTGAGCAGGAAGCTCAAACACCTAATCCCAGGTCGGCATGAACTGCTGACCTTGAGCAAACCATACCTGTTTCTCAATTACCTCTATGGCAGGGCTAAACCAGGTAGCCTCTATGGACTTTTCCAGCCATAAACATCTATGATTCAAAGAATTGCAGGCACTTAAGAATGTTGATAACAATGTTGTCAAACTTTCAGTACAGTCATGCATCGCTTAACGAGGGGATATGTTCTGAGAAATGTTTCATTAGGCGATTTTATCACAGAGTGCCACGAGGTCCACAAACCTCGGTGGTACAGCCCACTATGGTGGGACTCTATGGCATAGCCTGTGGTTCCTAGGCTACAAGCCTGTACAGCATGTTACTGTACTGAATACTGTAGGCAGTTGTGACACAATGGTAAATGTTTGCATATCTAAAAGTATCCAAACATAGAAAAGGTACAATAAAAATACGGTATAAAAAATAAATAATGGCACAATTGTGCAGGGCACTTACCATGAATGGAGGCTGCAGGACTGGAAGTTGCTCTGGGTGAGTCAATGAGTGAGACAGAGTGAATGTGAAGGTCTAGCACATGACTGTACACTACTGTAGGCTTTATAAACACTGCACACTTAAGATAGATTAAATTTATAAAAAAAATTTTCTTTCATCAATAATAAATTAATCTTACCTTACTGTAACTTTCTTACTTTATAAATGTTTTAATACTTTAAAATTTTGGACTCTTTTGTATCAACACTTAGCTTAAAACATAAGCACATTGTACAGCCGTACAAAAATATTTTCAATATTTTTATCCTTATTCTAGAAGCTTTTTTCTATTTTTATTTTATTTTATTTTGTTTACTTTTTAAACTTTTTTGTTAAAAACTAAGACACACACACACATGAGCCCAGGCCTGCACAGGGTCTGACCGTCAGTATCACTGTCTCCACCTCCATACTTTGTCCCACTGGAAGGTCTTCAGGGACAATGACATTCAT
>NW_017731957.1:1223107-1224289 GCF_001890085.2 Hipposideros armiger
TCTGGGAGCATTATGAACAATCAGCTAAATCTTGAAAGGTATGTTATTCTCCAAACAGCACTTCTCCATTTCTCTGGCATGGCAATTCAGGAGAGCATGTTAGAAGAGGAGCTGGGTCGTCCATGACTTCTTATTGCTCCTGTAATATGTACACTGGCAGTGTGTGCTAATTGATATGCTTGAAGGCCATGGGGTTCTCAGTGTCCCAGGTCACAAAGGGTTTCAACTTGTAGCCTGCAACATTGCCCCTAAATAAGATGGTTATCCTGTCCTTGAAACCCTTGAAACCTGGCAATGACTTGGCCTCTTTCTGGATGAAAGTGTTTTCAGGTATCTGTTTCTAGAATAGAGGGGTTTCATCCATATCAAATATTTGCTCTGTCAAATAATGTTTTTCCACAATCAGCTTATCAAGAGTTTCCAAAAATTCTTTACCTGCCTTTACATCAGCCCTTGAAGACTCACCGCTCATTTTCATATTATATAATGAATAACGATGCTTGAACCCTTTAAGCCACCCAGAGATAGCAGTAAATTCAACATTGTAGTTGGGTCCAAACTTTTCTTTCAACATCACAAACCTTTTTGCTTTGGCCTGATCACCATGGTGCTGAGAGGAATATGCTTCTGTGTCTGCTCTTCAATCCAGGTCATTAGAAGTTTCTCCATGTCTGACATAGGCCCTTCTCGAATTTTTGTTAGTCTCGTTGTCTTTCAGGAAACAGATCCTTTAACAACTTCCATCACTTTGTTCTTGTCCTTCAAGATCATGGCTAGGGTGGAATGGGATATTCCTGACTGGCAAGAAGTAACCATCCCTGATTTTCCACCGTTGTAGTCCTTAATCAGTTCTAATTTTGTTTCCTGGTCAAAATTTCCTGAGGTAGCCTCTTACTGGCAACATTAGCAGTGGATTTTGTATGCTTAAGGGCTGTGATGAGAAACATGAGATTAAATCAAGCACAATAGAAAATAATGCAATCAAGAGACACCGCAAACACAAGATATAGGAGGCTGCTGCTGTTGTATCACAGCATATTGTTTTATAGCAAACGTTTTTTTTGTAAGTAGAAAGAGTACCCTCTAAGATAACAGTAAATAGTATAGTATAGTAAACACAGAAATCAGAAACATAGTTGTTCATTATCATTATCAAATATTATGTATTGCACATAATTGTAT
>NW_017731957.1:1226999-1228008 GCF_001890085.2 Hipposideros armiger
GTGGCATCAAAATGTCAGAGGTCAGTCACCATTTCTTTCTTAAGAATACTGGCAAACCACTGCTCCCCACTGTGGAAACAAGCACCCCAGACATCCTTCTGCCCGGCCCGTTCTCCCAGGACCAGTCTCCATGCCAGGCCTTCATCCCCGGCCAACCTCCCTGCTTGCCCAACCTTCCCCTTTCTCTGCTACAAGAGAGGAAGCCAGTCACATGGGGAGCACATGTTGTGTGTGGAAGGGCAGAGCTGTAGTGGTTTCTTCTTCCTCATTCCATTATATTTTGTTGTGCATTAGCAACTCTCCAAACTGACTCATGCACGGACTTGCTAGAGAATAAAAACTGTTGGAGCCAGAGGAGAGCTGAAGATGCTTTTTTCCCCCCAGAGAGCGGCATTTCCAAAGGCAGCAACAAGTGCACGTAGGGGCCCAAACTGGAACGCAGGGTGCTGTGCCTCAGCCAACTTCTCTTTCAACACAATCCCTAACTTCCCAGAGTGACCCATATATTTATTTGCCCAAGACCAACTTTTTCCCAGAAACAACATAGGAAGACAACTGTTCTGTATCTATTTCCACACTACAGCTCATAAAATTTAAAGACAAAACACTACTGTAAGCATCAACTTCCATCACTAAAGCAAACTGGATGATTTCTTTTTATTTCTTTAGTAAGACTGGAGAATGTCATAGAAGCCATGTTGTCTACATCCGGGTTTCTCAGCCTCAGCACTGCTGACATTTTGGACAGGGTAATACTTTGCTGTGGGGGCTGTGCTGTGTATTGTAGGATGTTGAGCAGCATCTCTTGTCTCTAACCACTACATGCCACAACATCTCCTTCCCTCAGGTTGGGACAACCAAGTGTCTCTAGACGTTGCAAGATGTTCCCTGAGGGGCAAAATTCCAGTGATCTAAAGGAAACCGGAATATCTGGTTATCACTAGGAAACACATATCAAGAAAGATTGTTCACAATTATTTTGGCTTTGTAGCCAAATATTATAGGAAAA
>NW_017731957.1:1232534-1236325 GCF_001890085.2 Hipposideros armiger
CTTTTTCTGAGGTCTTTCTCCTTGTCTTAGAGTTGGCCACATTGTCTCTGTGTCCTCACATGGTCTTCCCTCTGTGTATGTCTGTGTCCTGATCTCTTCTTATAAGGACACCCGTTATATTGGGTTAGGACCCAGCCTATAATTTCGTTTTAGCTTAATCACCTCTTTAAAGACCCTCTCTCCAAATACAGTCAAGTTCTGAGGTACTGGGAGTTAGGGCTTCAACATATGAATTAGAGGGAGGCACATTTACCTCACAATAGTGGGTCTTATCTAAGTCATGTGGGGAAGGACAGTTTTTGCAGTAAGTCATTTCCCAGAATACAGAAGAGTGGGAGATTTCAGTCACAAACTTTTGGGGGCATTAACCTTTACTGTTCTGAGCACAGGGCTCAGGTAAATGTCAGCACTGTTGAGGAGGAGGCCCCTTTGTCTGCTCTGCCCACGAAAGCTCCATTGGCTGATAGGGGAAGTGGTAAAAAAGAACCTGAGAAGGAACTGAGAGGGGCCAAGGAGCTCCTGACAAGAGCCCTTTGAAGGGAGTCAGGCAGAGAAGTAAAGAAAGCATCTGTGGGTCTGGTGGTGGGGGAAATGTGGTGAGAGGTTGACAAAGGAGAGGCATGAATGAGCCAGCCAAGCAGCAGGAGGCTTGCCTCTAATAGGGGAGAGATTTTCAGCCACCACCAGTAGGCCTGGAACCTGACAAGCAGATGGGTAAGGGGTTTCTTTTTTCCAGAGCCTTCACTCTGTTGGACCATGTAACACCCAATCTCTCACCCCTTCACAGCCCTGTCAAGAATTTTGTAGTAAAGATATTCATTACTCTTCAAGACCACTGGAGACTGATATGTGTGGTTCTTTGTATTCATACCATGCTGAGAAAGGCCTGGAAACCAGGGTATCAGGAAGGCGTATCTCATTCAGAGGTCTCTCACCTACCAGCTGTGTGGGCACCATGTCATCTTCAGGGATCATCTGCTCTTTGAACTCAAGGACACTGTGGGCTTCATCCCCCTATCCCCTTTGTACATAGCAGGGGCTTACAGAGAACTCCTGGATCCCTCTGAAAATTCTATAAATTGGTTGCTTAGAAACTAGTCTAACAATCTAAACCTTTTTTTTTTTTTTTGCAGCTAATTATGTTTTCAACTTGTACCACCTCTTGGGGGCACTAAAGTCCTAATTCTTCCGTTCCCCACGTGTCCAAATCAGTCAGGAGCTACGTGACCATCTGAACTCTTCTGGATTTCTGATAAATGTTGGAGTGTTGAAAGAGAACAGCAAACAGGCCCCTTGCTTTCCCAATGCCTCGCAGATCCAGGAAGGTGGGAGGGGAGAAAAGGGGTGTAGCCTGGGCAGAGCAAGCAAAGGCGGCTTCCCTAAGAAATCTACAGAGAGAGGCTCCTTATTAGCATATGCCTTCCCCCAGCAAAGCTCTTTGATGATCTGAATTTAGTCTTATGTTTGGAAATCTGTTGGGAAATGAGATAAGTGCCAAGAAGAGGGATGAGGGGGATGAGGGCAGCTGAGTAGAATGACGGAGAGGAAACTCAAGCCTTCCCACCCCGGCTTCCTCCTTCAGAAGCGCCCTGGTGATGAGGCGTATGTGCGATGCTTCCTGCGGCTGCCCTAACCCAAGCTGCTCTGCTCAGCTCTAGGGGGAAACAAAAAGACAGCAGAGAAAGGCCAGACCCAGTGTCTGAGTGTGTTTTCTTTTCGGAGATGCTGCAAGGCGTGCAAAGTGAACAGTAATGACTTGCAGTAACCTCTGCAAGGGCCAGGATTCAACAAACACTGTTCCAAAGAGNCACACTGCATATACTTATGGTAAGTGAAAAATCCCTGTCCATCTCACTCCTTTCCCCTTTTGTAATATCCAGTTATCACTTTGTTGTGGTTTTTCTGGATCCTTCAATATGCATTTACATAGATAAGAAACTAAGATTTTATTATTTTTAAATGTAATTCTAGGCTTACTTTTTTGTGACCTGTTTTTAAAGTATCCCATGTCAGTACATGTCACTCATCCATTTTTGGTTTTTTAGTTTATATGCATTTTATTGGGATATAATTGACCTATAATACAACACTCCTACTTGACAAATATATACCTGTGTAACTACCATCACAATCAAGGTGCAGAACATTTCAATCACCCCAAATATGTTCCTTCCTATAAGGCCCCTCCCCAGCCAATCTTCTATGCTGAGCCTCAGGCAATCACTGACCTGCTTTCAGTCACTATAGATTAGATTTGTCTTTTCAAGTGTTTGATATAAACAAAATCCTGCAGTATGTACTCTTTTTGTGTCTGGCATCTTTCTTTCAATATAATGCCTTTGCATTACTGATTGCATATCCCAGTAGTTTGTTCCTTTTTATTGCAAAATAGTGACTCGATATATATCCATTTGCCTACTGATGGACAATAGGGTGGTCTCCAGTTTGGGGCTACTATGAATAATAGTGTTATGAACACTCATGGTCAAGTCCCTATACAGACATGTTTTCATTTCTTGGAGAGAACGAATTCCTCAGAGAGCAAATGCCAGATCTTATAGTAAAGTGTATATTTAACTTATTGAAAAACGCCAAACTTTTTCAAAAGGTGGTTGTAACAATTTACATTAGTCACCCCCTATCTGCAGGGAATACCCTCCAAGGCGCCCGGTGGATGTCTAAAACCTTGAGTAGTAGTGAACCCTACATATACTATGTTTTCTCCTATACATACAGACCTATGATAAAGTTTAGTATATAAATTAGTCACAGTAAGAGATTAACAACAATAACTAATAATAAAATAGAACAATTACAATAATATAATATAATGAAAGTGATGTGTNTATATAGATATATAGATATATAGAGAGATTTTTATCTCAGATGATAAGAAGTCCAACGAGTTTCAAGGGGATCAAAACCATGATTCCACAATGTCATCAGCAACCAAGTTCCTTCCAGCTCTTGGCCCCACCATCATCAGGGTATTTGTGTTGGCCTCAGGCAGCTCATCTCACATTTTAAGACCCCTCAGCAGTCCTGGCTTCACAAGCAGATCTGCAGGGCTTGCTTCATGGACCATCAATCTGTGCAGTTTCACAGGGCCCTGCACTTGGTTTAAAGCTTTTCTGTTGCCATCTTGAAATTCTTAATAATTTTATCTTTGAACTTGTGTTTTGTGAGCAAAGTCCCTAGGATAGTGGAGCACGCACATGAGCAAAGGAGATATACAAAATATGCATGTTTGCTCTTCCCTGCTGCTCCACTCACATGTAGTGTTCATGATGTCCCACGAGAACAGAGCCCCAATGGACCCATGACTAGTGGGAGTCCAGCCGGTACAAGGTAAGCTGATAAGCCTATGCTGAGTAAGTGGGGTGCCCAAAACCCCTAGAGGCCACACTTTCCATCCAAACCAGAACTTCCTTTGAACACCAAAAACGATAGAGTTCTAAGAAAACACAAAAGACCAAGGGACCCTATCCTATTTTTTCTAACTTGTGTTACTTCCCCGTAAGCCAACCACTTACTCTGAAACTGATGACATAGAAGGAAAGACTGAAGTGGTTGGCTAATATACCTGAATAAACTACTCCAGAAGAAAACCCAGTAAAACTCCAGCCTGTAATTCCAAAAGCCTTACTTTCTTGCCTTGTTTCTATTCCTTGATTTTTCACCTCTCTTTTATCAACAAAGCAGCAGGGTAGCCCACCTAAGTTTTGTGCAATAGTTTATTGCCCTGTGAATGTCTGCCCAGGACGTAATGCCATATTCCAGGAAGCTTTCCC
>NW_017731957.1:1245405-1275708 GCF_001890085.2 Hipposideros armiger
AGGGTGTCTGAACTTCCAACTCTTTAAGCCACAATAGATAAAAGCCCAGAAAAGTAAATGCAGTTAGATCATAAGGTTTTCCTTGTGCCAATGTCCCCATATTCTCCCCCTGAAAATGACTGTCCTGGGAACATGCCCTCCACCAAAACACTGCGCTGTCTATTAAAATAAAAATAAAGCCAGAAGAGCCAGCAGATGGAGCAGAAGGAGTGACATGTGACAGTCCTTTGACATTAACTTCTCCTGTCTACTTCTAGGAGAAAATAACCACTCCACACCGACCAGAGTAAGCACTGTGTCCCACTGCGAACCTGGGTCACTCTGAAATCAGTTTCATGAAAGAACCTGTGACACTCATCTCTGTCCAAAAATGTTTTCACTAATATTCAGCTAAAGTGCTGGGTCAGTAAATACGACCATGAAACCAGGACCTGGAGCAAAGCGAACACATTCCCCTGTTAATTTTCATGTTTGCATTATAGGGTTCACATTGGTCCCGGCATCTGTCTGCAGCACAAGGCCAGGTTGCACAATAGCATGCAACCTGGGCCAGCTGCAGAAGCTGCCTGCATGGGGGGTGGTTTGCCAACAGCTGTACAGCAGCCGGGAAGCATCCTCTGCCTGCCACTTCCTGCCCAAGCCCAGCTGCCCAGAGATGCTGAGGGCAAAAGACCAGCTGCCCCTCCACACACAGGGCTGTGCTCCAGCTAACAAGAGCCAGGAGACAGTCGAGAGGAAGCAGAGTTTCTGTGAGGGAGCTGGAGAAACCCATCGTGCTTAAAGCATGCCTAGACTCTGGACTTCATCTCATTTAAGAAAGACATTGTGCAAATTGTTTAAAGTAAATAAAACAATGAGGAGGCGAGAAAGAGGAAAGGAAAAATGGTTTTCAAAAGCCATCCTTTCATTTTCTGAGGAGAGCAGCTCTCAGTGTCTTAGAAAGGGCTTAACCCGGGCTTGATCTGTGCACAGGATAGTCTCCTCTCTGTGAATGTACCAACCGCCTGAGCACACCTGGCAGCTGCAAAGAACCAGGAGCTCATGCAGTGGCCATGCCCTTGAAGCTAGACACTCCACTTGACCAGGCATTTTCCCCTGAAGGGGTTCAGAAGACCTCTCCCCAAGATGTGCCACTTTGGCATGTGAATTATTTTAAGCTAAAAGCAGTTGAGACCCTGCGGGCTCACAAGAAACTTTTACCTCTCCCTTAAAGAATTTAAATTTGAGGCCTTGCCCATAATAAGACTTATCATCAGAGATAACTTTTTATGACCCAGTTTTGGGCAGGGCAAACTTACAATTACTGAACATCTGCTCTTCTTATCGTCCTGAGAATGACCTTCCTCTCCTCTGAAGCCCCAACTCACCTCACCTCATCCTTAGCTCAGATGTCATATACACCCCCATTTTCCCTTTCAGTCCCTGAACCTTTGCGGATGTGGGGTTCCCATGCATATGTATGTGATTAGATGTGGTTCTTCTCTCTTGTTAATCTGTCTCATGTCGATTTAATTATTAGACCAGCCAGAAGAACCTAAGAGGGCAGAGGAAAGTTTCTTCCTCCCCACACATCTTCACAGGTGGCAATCAGGAAGTAGTCTGATCCGTCGCCACGTAATGTGCTCTTCCTTTATTCCGAGATAAGCCTCTAGTTTTCAGCTTAAGGCATCCTATTTCCCTCCTCTAGAGATGGGACTATTGTCCTGGAGCTTAATGACCCAACATCCAGCACACCCAGTGGAGTTAGAGACCTCACAATCTTCTCCCAAAGGCATAAGAAAAATAGGGACCGTGGAGGCAGAAAGGCCAGGATGCAACCAGAACTGGGAGTGCTGGGTACTCCTAAGTGCCATTCGGCCCCCTTGACATCTATGCACCTTCGGTACCAGAGTGCCAGCAGTCAGCCATAATTAAACAGACTGGGCTGGGGAAGGAGCCATGTGTGACAGCACACAGCTTGTCTGCCAATCTCACTTTTAAACAGCTCAAAGTTCCTTTCTAACTCTGTTCTCAACATGTGCTAATGACAAAATGGCTGGAGACAATCTGAGTTCTGCTTCCTCATCCTCTCTTAAGTTGATGAGCAGCAAAATGTGTAAAGATGGGCAAAACCAAGCAAGAGTCATGAAATAAAACATGAACTGAGTGGACAAATGACTGCCTATGGTTTGTCAACCAGCAAGTGTATCTGCAGATATAGAGTATGCCTTGGCATAGGCTGAAGGGCCCCTGGGTGGCAGAAACACGCAAAAGGGGCGGCACTCTTTCCACATAGAGGTTGGACAGGCTCAAGAAGTGCTGAGGTCACAGGTGCAGGAAGTGAGATCTGAGCATCTCCAGGAGCGTAGGACACAGGGAAAGGAGGTTTGTTTGTTTGTTTGTTTCTAGGAAGCCCCAAAGGCCAGTCCCAAAGCTGGGGAGGAAGGCATCTAGGGAGCTTTCACAGCATCGCTCCCCAAGGTGGGATCAGGCCATCCACAAACAAACTCAGGAATGTAAAATGGGACTGGACACAGAACATAGGGTGAAAAACAGCAGCACCAGCAAAGGAGGCCAAAGGTCAGGCATGAACAGCTATACAAGAAACAGGTTGTTTAACACTGAAATGAACAGGAAGTCTTGTTTGTTTCTGAAGCTGTTCTATGCAATTTACTCATTCAATCACTCACTCATTCGCCTACCAGTTTCTACAAACATTTCAAAAGTCCATATTTGCATACCTGGTGGGGTGGGGGTGGGCGTTTTTGGAAGGAACCCTAAACAGTCCATGGGAAGGAAACACATTTGATCATTGTACTTCTAAGCTGTGGCTTACAGTACCTGGAAAGTACTTTTGTTGATGATGAGAGTAAACATTTAAATGAACAGTCAGAAAACGGTAACTGGTCCTCTCGTAGTTGACTAAGAAACCCAGTCTACTTGGGTGATGTCCCCCTCTGACACCTCATGCTTTAAAGGCCTCATTCAGAGCTGGCCCCATGTCAGCTGAGAATGCTTGCTGGCTTCAGCATTTCCTTTGTCTCTTGGGTTAGTCTTCTGGTCCTGACAAGTGTATGAATTTTCCCTAAATTTCCATGTAACACAAAAGAAACTTTTGTGCTGTGGAACTTTTTTGGGGTTTGGTGTCTTGCCCGTGGCTTATGTCCTGTCACTTATATTCATCTACTGAGCTGTGCTGAAACAAGGGTTGGGAACACTTGCTACTGTCACCTGCCTGAAGGAGGTCAAGGGTGTCATAGGGAAATGCCCTGGGGTTACACTCGGGAGACCTGGGTGTCAGCTTCTGTCCTATCACCAACTGGCTCTCTGTGCCTCATTCCCAACACTATGGGGGAAAAAGGGAGAATGGGGGATTGCTCTAGACTAGGTTTTCTCAACCTCAGCACTATTGACATATTGGGACAGATAATTCTTTGCTGTGGGGCTGTCCTATGCATTGTAGGATGTTTAGCATCCCTTCTCACTACCAATTAGATGCCAATAGTACCCCCTCTAGTTGTGACAATCAAAAATAACTGCAGACATTGGCAAATGCCCTCTAGGGGTTGGGGAGGTTGCCCCCAGTTGAGAACCACTGATACAGACCTGCAATGTTGAATCCAGAAGCCACGTGTGGTCACTGAGCATGTGAAATGGACTAGTACAAACTGAGATGAGCTGTAGGCACAAAATGAGCACTGGATTTTGAACATTTAAATGATAAACAAAAAATAACATAAAATATCTCATAACTATTTTATATTAATATATTATTTTTTATATCTCATATTGATTACATATTGCAGTGATAGTATTTTTAATACATTGGGTTACATAAAATAATTTACAAGAATTAATTTCACCTCTTATTTTAATTTTTGCTCTTTACAATGTGGCTACATTGTAAAGATGTAAAAATGGAAATAACATATATTGCTAGGATTGGAGCATTAGATTTCCACTGGTGAGAGCTCATGTAAATGTCACTGGCTAAGGTCCTTCCTGCTCACGGCATCCAATTCTCTGTGAATGACTTACTACCACAGGAGGAAAGCAATCATTTGCTAGCACAATCTGCAGTTGTGGTGGACCAGACAGCTGAGGCATGACAGAATGTGGACACAGAATCCTGTCAGAATATCCCCAGTGCAAACCCCAAAATGCATTTGAGTTCTCTCTTCTGCATGATACACGAAGCAGAATCTGCAGTGTCAGCACCAAAAGGCAATGCCCTGCTCCATCCCCCAGAGGAAGCAGTCCCAACTGTCAACATCCTGCTCCGGTTTGCTGATAGATGCAATAGGCCCTGGACACCCCACACACAGAAGCACAGGGAAGCCTGTCTCCCAAGGTAATTTTCCGCTCCCACCCATGCTGAGCAGAGCCTGGGGCCTGCGTGTTGACTCGGCAACCAGAAGAGCTGGGTCCTACTGGGAACTGGTGGGGTGGTTCCAGGTTTGCTAAGGGCTCGTCACATACATCACCTCCCTTAATTCCCACAATAGTCACGTTTGCTGGACCCTAAAGTGTCTCCATTTTATTTATTTGTGGCCAATAGGAATTTTTTTTCCAGGAACTTGGGTCATAAGAAATGTTAATTTCTTCATTTTTATTAAATCAAATTAATTCGATCTTAGCCCTTTATACCACTATCACTTCTGACCCTAGCTCCTGCAGTTGTTTAAAAGGCAAAGGTCACAGGGTTGTAAGCAAAGGAGAATATTCGAGGTGGTCCCTCTGGTTTTCTGTCCCCCTGCTTATCCCTGACATGTCATTGCCATGTCTGGCTTGATACCTTGTAGAAGTGGGCACGCTGCCTGTAGAGAACCAAGCAGCCATTTCCTACCAAGGTTTGGCCACTTCCCTGAGAGCTGGGACTGTGACAGCAGGACTCAAATTCTTGGGGCTCCTTCTGGAATTTCCAACCCACCAACGCTTTTCTAGCCAAGGAAAGCACCCTCTGCTCTGCAGCTTTCTCTTCTCACTGAGAAACACAACAAAAAGTGCCAGCCTCCATCACCCCTGACACACACAACACCCCACTCCCCGCGCACACATACCCCATCCTCTGGGCACTAGTTAGCATTATCTCCTAAAGGACTTTGAGCTTTCTAAACAAAATTCACAAGGGTGGGTTTGGATTCAGACGAACTCTGCTTTCAGTTCTGTACCACAAACCTCCCAGCAAGATAAAGAGCTCAAAGACCTTCTGGAAATGGAAGCATACAAGAAAAAGAAAAGAAAACAGACAAGACACAATTTAATCTATAAATTATGCTGTTTCCATGAGTAGAGAAAGTGAGACTCTCTGGGGTCAAGTGACTTGCTCACTATCACATTTCTGGTGTCAGAGGAGGGACCCCTGAATCCACTGAAATACATCATGTATAGAGAGCAAGAAAGGAGAGTCATATGCCAATGGCCCCATGGAGGGGCAGCTGGGCCTCCAGGCCCTTACCTCTATTCCTGGAAGTGCCTTCCTCTTAGGAAACGCTTACTATTCCGAGGCTATCATGCTCCATCTGACCAAGTTAGGACACACTTCCCTTATTCCCTTGAGCATGGAACTTGCTGTAACATTTAAACAAGGTCTAGTTAAAAGTTTTGAGGTTAACACATAACTAATTAGATTATCTAACTTGCAAGGTATTTTTCTCTCTCAGCTCTCTATAGAAATGGTTTAAAAAGGATAGTATTCAATGAAACTGATAGGTGCTTCAGGGGTTCTGCAAGTATGTGATTCCAACTGCAGATTTTTTAATTAGGTGGATGTGGATGGAAGGGTTTATTAGAAAAGCAAGCTTATAGGCGGTATGGAAATGCAAGGCTATCTTATCTTATGTCATGGTTATCAGCCAAGGTAATTGAATGGCTGATCAAAGTACTCTATCATAAAATTATAGAACCAATCTGAAATTTTAAAGGACGTTTGCCATATGAGTAGGCCCAACTTGTGGATGGTGCGGGAATCGTCACATGGCTATTTGACTCTTTAGGCTGAGAAATTCATCCGAACAGCAGAAACAGGGAACAATGACTAATGTCCCCACAGGGAACCAGAACCTGACATTACTTCCACACACATGTTCTGCAAAGGCTTCTGCTGAAACCTAAGGAAGAAATGTACTCGTCTACTCAATACTCTTAACAAAATGCTACACAGCCAAATAATAGAACTAGAAAATAGACCTGTAAAAACACACAGCTTAATAAAATATGGGAGAATATGAAACTCACAGATAAAAATGTAGTAAACATTGTAAATCCTTATAACACTGGATGCCTGTTAAAAATTATATCAATAAAAATTGAGTTTCACAAACATAAAGTTGAACCAAAAAAGCCAGACAAAAGAGTGTGTACTTAATGGTTCCATGTATGTGAAGTTTAAAAACATAAAAGACAAAACTATCTGTGAAAACCAGAATGGAGGTTCCTCAAAAAATTAAAAATGGAACGACTACATGACTCAGCAGTTCGACTTCTGGGTATATACCCAAAAGAAAGGAAAGCAGGCTTTCGAAGAGATGTTTGTACCTCCATGTTTCTAGCAGGATTATTTACAATAGCCAAAAGTTGGAAGAAACACAAGTGTCCATCTACAGATGATAGATAAACAAAATGTGGTACATACATACAATGGAATATGATTCAACCTAAAAAAGAAGGAAATTCTGACACACGCTACAACATGAGTGAGCCT
The DNA here is from genome assembly GCF_001890085.2 of Hipposideros armiger. Taxonomy (NCBI): domain Eukaryota; kingdom Metazoa; phylum Chordata; class Mammalia; order Chiroptera; family Hipposideridae; genus Hipposideros; species Hipposideros armiger. The sequence continues at coordinate 1,252,088 of NW_017731957.1, forward strand.
TGAAGATACTATGTAGAGTGAATAAGCCAGTCACAAAATGACAAATACTGTTTGTTTTTACTTATGGGAGGTACCCAGAGTAATAAAATTCACAGACACAGAAAACAGAATAGTGGTTTCCCAGGGCTGAAGGAGGGGACAATAGGGTGTTAGTGTTTAAAAGGTGCAGTTTTGGTTTTGCTAAATGAAGAGTTCTGTGAATGGATGAAGGTGATTGCTGTACAACGGTGTGAATGTACTTAATGCCAGTGAATGATTCAGACGATAAATACTATGTATTGTGCATTTTACCACAATTAAAAATGATTTTTTCAAGGGGAAAAAGAACAAAGAACTGGCAAAACTAAACTATGTTGGGAGATGAGGGCTGACGCTGGGAAAAGGGCACGGAGCAGGCTCTGGGCACTGGTCCTGTTCTTTCTTAATCTAAATGCTGGTGGTATGAGTGCTTTCAATTTGTGAACTTTACAAATTACACATTTAGGCTTTTGACATTTTTCTGAATGCATGGTATACTTAAATTAAAAGTTTAAAAAGTTACGTTAACACAAATGAAAACCCAACTATGCAAGAAAGAAAGTCCCCAGGATGAAAGATAATCTGCAGTCTATAACGTCATATGATAGTGTATTCACTTTTGCTCACATTTTGTTCCATAATAGCTTCTAGAGTTTCCAAGTTTATGAAGCAACTTCTAGGTTTGTTTTTATTGACACTTCTGTTAATGGGCAAGAACAACCAACCCCCCAAAAAAGTCAGATTAAAAAAACAACAACAACAAAAAAAAAACACTGTCTCCCAGGAGTCCCTTCCTCCAAGGGCTGCTCAGCACAATCCAGGCTCAGTCAAAGCATGTGTGGAGAGCTCATGGTGTGAGCTTTGTAGGGATTAGGTAAATCACAGGTGCACCCTTACCTGAATCAGCCAGCAGCTTACTCATTAATCAGGTGCTTAACAGGCTGGTGCTCCAAGTTCCCCTCTTGGCCTAACAGCCTGGTAGCTTTGGACTGGTTCCCAGTCTTGCCCTCCCCGCCAGGTCCCCTTTTCCACTTCCAGCCAAAACTTCTCTCCACAGGTATTCAGACCATAAGCCCAGGTTCTGTCAGATTCTCTTCTCTGCTGGATTCCCCTTGCAGGGTTGACTTCTCAGGTTTCTCCTCCAGGGTTTTCTCATGGCTTCCCATGTTTGCTCCCCACACTGTTCACACAGAAAACTAGTTTCTCCAGAAGAGGTCCTAGCTCTCCTCTCTCTCTGCTTCCTCATCTTTCTCCCACAGCTTTTATTTCTACTTTTATCCCAAATTCCTTCCCTTATCTGACCACAAGCCCAGATGAGGCATACAGCACTCACAGCAGCCAGTTCTACATTTCATTTCCTTTCGGTCCTTTTAATCCAGCCTTCTAAAAACTAATAATATCAGTATCCTACAATATGGTAAGCACTGAACTCCTATAACCTAATGCTCACAACATCTTCATTCACCAAGGAGGACGCTGAGGCTGGGAGAAGTAACCTGCTGCTGATCCTACGATGTGACAAAGCCAGGGTCGGCCTGCATTTGGCCTGCTAATCTATTATAGCAGGTGAACTTGGAGCCTCCTGTACATTCTGATAAAATGAGGTCCTCCTGTTGAGTGCTTCAGCCACGTTCCCCCAGGTGCCATGACGTTTTGGATCTTATTGGCTTCTTCTAACCATTGTTAGAACATTAACAGGAAATCACAGAATGTCAGGGACTTAAAGAACTCTTAGAGGTCCTCTGATCACACCCTTTCATTTTAAATATCATTTTAAATAAGCCCAGGGCCCTCTGTTTACCTTCTATTTTACCCAAATAAAACCAGAGAGCAGATGTGTGCAGCTCAGCAGAAGCCCAACTTTGGGGAAACACTTATCTCCCCAGAGTTGGAGCTGGCCTTGAATAAAATGTTATGGAAGAGGAAAGGGGCTACCCGCGTCTCTGCCAGGCCTGGATAGGACATGCACAATGCTACTCTACATTTAGAGAGCTACTGCCTCCAAAAACAAACCAGGTCAAATTTTCAGGGCAGTGTGTCAAAAGAGAGGAATTTTTTTTTTTGTTCAAAACTTGCTCAAGATCTTCAGAAAGGAGAAATAACTCCATTCTTTAAAGTTGAGTGGGGAAAGATTTGTTTCCTAATGATGAGGTTTCTGCAACTGGAGATACAAATAAAATTAAAAATTAAAAATGCTTTTTATCCATCTCTACAAGGAATGACCATATCGGAAATGGTCTAGATGCTCAAACCTCACAAGAAAAAAAGGCTCATTAACCCAACTTTCAATCCAGCCTTCTCCACATTTTGTTCTCCATCACCCCTCCAAGAAGCAGAAGAGAACAACAGTTTGCCACCGCCAAACACTGTCCCCCAGGAATTAACTCATTCACCTCTGTGACCCCAGCCCCCAATTTAAGAAAAGCTGAAGACCAGTTCGGCACTCTGTTTTACACTGTCTTTTTAAGCAGCTTCACTCTATAAAAGATTCTGAACTTGTGAACATGAACTTTCATTTGTTTCCTGCTGAGCAGCAGAGCTTGTAGCATGATGCCTGGCCTGATTTTTGCCAGATTTGAACTTATTGGAGAAAAATGCAAGTCCCTCTTTTAGCCTCTTTCCATCACTTCTGGAGAAAAGCTTTCCAGCTACCAAAACAAAATATTTCCCAGTTCTTCCTCCCACACCTATGAACTTTGTTCTTTGATTAAGTCCTAGATTCCCCTCGAAGCAGAACTGGACTATGTCCAACCAATTTCTTCAGGTTATTCAAACATTAACTCAACAGATGTTATTTCAAGAGGTTTGCCTGTTCTCCATCCCTCTCCTTTTGGGTTTTGAGTTGGTTCTTGAAGTACAAACTGGAAAGTCTGAGGGGTGTAGCAGGAGATTTACCCCCATCCCTCACCTTTCCCCCATGCCCCTTTTGCCAGAAGGGCAGAAAAAGGAAGCCCTTTCATGTGCATAGCTGATGGCACTGCGTGTCCCTCTCAAACCCAGCAAGGAGCTATACGGGAGCAGGTGGAAAGGATGAACAATGATAATGGTTGGTCCAAGGAACGTCCCTGGAGTAGAGGAGTCCAGTTATTTCACTTCTGGCAGTGAAACATTGGACCATTTCTCTCACAGCCAGACACACCAAAGCTGCCTGTCTTTTGACATGCCCCACCCTCAAGAGCAAGGGCCGGTTCTCTGAGCTGGCAGTAGAGAAAGGGCCAGTTTACTCAGAAGGAATCTTGCTGGGGACCCTTCACAATGGCCTGGGCAGCTGTTCCCAGTGGGGCCTGGAAGCTTAGAAGGCAGGAGCCATTAGAGGGCGGCATGTGCTAACTCATAACTCAAAGCAGGCTCATTTTTTCAATTACAGGATGTCTCAAAGAGCAAAAGCACTAGGGTTCCAGTGTCAGCAGAAAAACAAGTTAGAAAGGGAGGGGTGTGGTGGGAGACAGAGAAACATCCCTCCAAGCCCAAAGTTATGCCAGTGAAACGCTGCTCTTGGAAAGCCAGGCTACGTGTCCCAGCACATGCTAGGAATATAAACTGTGGAGATACAGGCTTCTGCAAGAAGCCACACCTCCTGCCCCATTAGATGGCATGTGATGGGCTCCTTGGCCTCTGGGCAAAGAATCCAGCGTGAATGCCCAGAGCCTTGAACAGAGAAGGGTGTGGGAGACTTTGTGTCACTTCCCTCTTCAGCCTTCTAGAGCAAGAGGACAAAGGAGCGCCTTGATGCTGGCAGACGCTGGGGGCACTGCTGGGTTTTACAAGGAAGGACGAAATCCGATCCCACCAATCGGAATAGATCATCTTTGCTTGTCTATGAGGTGACCCAGTTCTGAGCCCAGCACTTGGCTCTGAACAGATGTGTATCACACTCCCAGCTCCCAACCTGGGCTTTGCCAGAGAGGTAAGAACATGGCATCCTTCCACAGGACAAATGCAGGCGCTGGTACTTGGGCGTCCCCTACAAGAGCAGCTCTGCATTTCAAAGGACTCCCAGCAACAAGGATTGGCCTTTGTCCCTCCTCCCACAGCACACCTCTTTCTGATTCATGATGGTGTCCCATCCTAGAGGAGAGCTCAGGCATGCTGACAAGGAGTGGGAGAGTCCACCTACCTCAGTCCAGGTGACCAGAGGCAGGGAGCAAAGGGGACACGTGCAATTCTATTATTCATTTCTTCTCACAAGTTCTTTGGGATATCTCTGATTCATGATGTCACAGGGTGGGGAGACCTTTGAATGACAGTCTCTTCCCCAAAAGGCGTGAGCAGATTTAAGTGTCAAGGTGAAGGTGACAAGTGAACTCCCAGCATCGAGCTCCCACAACATTCACAGGCCTGGGTTCTCACTCCTGGCTCCTCCAAGACCTACCCTGGTCTCAGAACACAGCAGGTGGGATCTCAGCCAGTCCCTGCATTGCATGGTACTGTAGTTCAGTGTGTTGTTGCGCCTGATGTTTCTTTATGGAACGCTTACTGTTTACCAAGAATCATTCACATATATTTCCATCTCAAATCCTGCCCCGGGAAAGCCAAGTGCGAGATCTCAGGCTAGTAAGACTGAGAGCACCAGGACCTCTGAGTGCCCCAGTTCTGAGTGTTTGGCCATCAAGACCTGCCCGACCTTCTTCTTCCCTCCTCCTTCCATCCGACAGTTTCCAGTGAAAAGGACTACAGAGCCTCTGAAGCGGGGACATGCTAATTATAGAAGTAACACTCACCATCCAGAATAGAACCGCTTGGAACTGAATGGGGAACTTCACACTGTTGGGAGGGCTTCCAGTTTCCAACAGCGCTGGACTAGGTATTCAGACTGAATTTCCCACTGACAACAATGTAAATGCCGAACAAAATATAAAAGAATGCCAAGCCTTCCTGTTTTCGTTTTTAAATATTGAAAAGTAGAGAATCTTGGCTATTGCCGCAGGGCATAGGGAAGAACTGTGATCCTTCCTCTCTGATCACGCAGACACCAGAAACAAACGTACTGGTGCTGAAACTCAAAAAGCAGATTGGCACTTGGACTTTTCATGAAAGTCTCTTCGTACATTATCCAAAAAACTATGAAGCCAGACAAAAATTATATTGTTTGACTATTGGTGTGATTTATTTGTTCCCTTACTTATTTATCTAAGACTAATTCCACCTAGCTAAAGAACACAGCTCTATTCCACTCCTTTGGGGCTCCTTGGTCTGCCTTGCTGCTGTACCATTCCTGCACAGAGACCCCAGAAAACCCCTGCCCACATTATCTGCAGACGCATGGAGGAAAGCATTTAACTCCACTGCAGCCCTCCCATGTCGGTATTAAACTACCATGAGACAGTCCTTGACTTGAAATACTAGATTTTTAGTCCCACTCACCAAGGAGGACTTACCTTTACTGTCTGGGATTTGGGGCCTATTCTTCACCTTCTTCAGCACGTTTCCTCATCTCTTAAGATGGTAGTAATAATAGTAAGCACCTCACAATGTTGCTGCAAGAATCAAATAAGATCATGTGGAAAACACATTGGATACCGTGTACGCAGGCAGTTAGTGTTAGTTATTACTATTATCATCAGTATTAGTATCGACCATAAAAAGTTATAACTGGCATCTTGTTCTACCAAATATCCCATGTCTGAATCTCATTTGAAACATTCCACCAAGCAGGGGCATTCTACCGCATAAAGCAGTCCAGTCCACTTTGGATACGCTTGGCTGCCACAAAGCACTTTTTATGTTGAATGTGAAGTCTGACTCCAGGGATCTTAGTCCTCCTCCTTAGAGCCATAAGTCTAATTTCTCTTCATCATTATTTGAATATGGTTATCACATCCATTTTGCGACTCCTTATCCATCCCTAGTTCTCTCAACCTTTCTGGCGTGGTGCGGCATCAAGCCCTTCCTCATCCTGGCAAATGTGGATAGCTGGCGATTTCCCTCTTAAGTCTGGTGCCTACCCAGCATGGCTCATGGTAGACTGAGCTGCTCTAATGCAGCCTAACCTCAAATTAGTCTTTCTGAGGGTGGGGGCCATACCTGTTGGTGGCTCTTTTTAACTCTACTCATGGCTGAAAACCTTTTAAGTCTTTTTCACTGCTCAGTCAAATCTCCCCCATCCTGGTCTTGTGCCATTCATTTCTTCATCCACGTGAAGAAAGATATATATATATATATATATAATTCAGCCCATCTTCAAGCTTTCCAAGATGTTTTCAGGTCTTGTTGATTGGTCCATAAATTTGGTAGAGTGCCCTTTATGACTTTATATGGGTAACATATGATAAAAGTGTTGGACAAGATGTGACTGGAGAGCTCTCCTTTCTGTGGGGACCCAGCTCTGATATTCAAAACTGTTTCCATCAGTTATCTCCACCAGGCTGTCTTGCCCCACTGCCTTTTGTCTCTGAACCATCTTCTGCCCATTCTAGGTCTTCTAAGTGACATCAAAAGACTTTGAGGAAAGGGAGAGGGAAGCTTACATAAGAGGAGGGAAGGAAAAGAAGAGAAAAATGAAAACACAAAAGTGTAGAGGGGAAAAATAAAAGAAGAGGAGTGTGCAAAACAGAGGCAGTAAGGAAGAAAAAAAGGTAAGACAAATAATTGTATAAATTGAAATGAGAAAAGGGAGAAAATGTTGGAAGAAGTAGATATAGACTAACAAAAGAATTTTAAGTATAACTATTATAGAAACAGTATGAAAGTTCTTAAAAAATTAAAAATAGAACTACCATATGATCCAGCAATTCCACTTCTGGGTGTATGTCCAAAGGAAATGTAACCAGAATCACAAAGAGTTTTCTGCACTCCCATGTTTTATTCACAATAGCCAAGATATAGAAACAATCTAAGTGTCCTTTGACAGATGAATCGATAAAGGAAAGGTGATATATATATTTGACCCTTGAGCAACACAGTTTTGAACTGCTCAGGGCCACTTATACACAGACATTTTCAATAAATACTTATACTCTTTTCTGTTTACAATTGGAGTCCACGGATGCAGAGAGCTGACTCTATGCATTGATCTATGCCACTTTATATAGAAGACTTGAGTGTGAATTTTGATATCCATGGAGGAGTGGGTGAGTTCTGGAACAAATTTTCTGTAGATACCAAGGGATAACTTAAGTTTTGGGGAGTCAAGTTATATGTGGAATTTCAATTGTTTGGGGGGGGGTCATCAGTGTCCCTAACCTTCACATTATTCAAGGATCAACTATGTATATGTATGTATATATACAAATACATACGTATATATAATGAAATATAATTCAGCCTTATAAAAGGAGGTGCTGCCATTTGCAACAATGTGGATAAATCTGGAGAACATTGTGCTATGTGAAGTAAGCCAGACACAGAGAGAGAAGTACTATATGATCTCACTTATATGTAGAATCTAAAATAGTCAAATTCATAGAAGCAGAGAGGAGAATGGTGGTTGCCACGGGTAGAGGAGAGAGGAAAATGTGATGATGTTGGTCAAAGGGTTTTATGTTATGCAAGATGAGTCAGTCCTAGAGAAAAGTTGTAGACATGTAATATATTGCATGGTGACTATAGCTAACAATACTGTACTGTATACTTGAAAGTTGCAAAGAAGATAGATCTAAAATGAAATCTTCTCAACACACACACACACACACACACACACCACACACAATAGTAATTATGTAGAGGTGATGGATATGTTAATTAGCTTGATTGTGATCTTTTCACAATGTATATACACAGAGGGTGCCAAAAAAATGTATACACATTTTAAGAAAGGAAAAAACTGTCTTAAAATTGTAATATAATGAATGACGCTAGCATTCATTTGATTAATGCCATCTTTTGAGTGAATGTCACACTACACACTACACATTAGCATAATTCAACTTTGAAAAGTAATACATAGATAACATTTCTTAAGATGTGTACATTTTTGTGGCACTCCCGGTATATAGAGAGTGACGAGAAAAATGTATACACATTTTAAGAAGGGAAAAAACTGTATTAAAATTGTAATACTCAATATATACCAATAATAAAAGATGAATACAAGTCACATTTGACTCCTGCAATTCCAAGAGGTGCTCAAAGTGGTTACCATCAGAGTAATTTTAATCTGGTTTTTCCATTCTTAAACTGTGTATACATTTTTGGGCACCCTCTGTATATCAAAACATCAAGTTGTACACCTTTAATGTATACAATTTATATACATCAAAGATATTTCAATAATCCTTTAAAAAAAGAATTTTAAAAATGGAAAGCAGAAAACATAGTGTAACAAGAATGACAAGATGAAAACAAGGAAGGACACCAAAAAAGGCAGAACACCATGATTATAAGGCCATTGAAGAAGCCAGGGCTGCCAGACTAAGATACCCCCAGGTTAGCCCTGGGGCCTCAGGATGAGGAAGGCGTATGTATCAGATTTTCACGCATGTTACCGGGGGAGCCGATGGTGACCTCACTCAGACAGAGGCAAAAGCTTGCCAACCATGATGTGTTTTGATCTAAACACACTGGTTTCACAGAAAGATGTTTTTACTTCCTGAAAATCTTTAGGCATAGGAAATACACACACCAGGCTTTGCTGAATTAAACTGCCTGGAAAAGGCAAGATTGAGGGAAAAGAAGCCTCAAAGACAAACCTGATCTTCTTACATTACATAAGTCAGCAGGAGCCTTGCATTCCTGCTTTCTGAGGCTCCCAAACAGGTGGGGGAATGCAGCCTTTTGATAGATGTTTGCTGAATGGACAGGTTACCCAGGGAAGCAGAGCTCTGCACATTCTGTGAACCATCCCTGACCATCAGGGGGCAGATCTTAGCCAAGCTCCACATCCAGTATCCAGAAATGCGCCTCTCAGGCCCAGCTGCTGCTGCCTTGTGTGGGCATCAGCATGTTTCTAGATGGCAGTTTCTTCCTTTGGAAAACATAAATGAATAGGATGATAATGGTAGCAAACTGAGTTACTATGTGAGAGAACAAGGCTGTTTCCTTATACATATACCACATGTTATTTCATATCCATTGAAGTCTGTGTGCTTGCTGTGCTCTCCTAGCCTCATATATCTGTAAACACCAACCAAAATAAGATAGTATTGCAGAGAACAAAATACTCAGAAGAGATTTCTTTAAAGCAATGCTTCCCAAATATTTCTGTGTACAACTTTTAACAAAAAAAAAAACTTTACATCCCTATCCAGTACACACACACATACACACATGCACACTCAATTGCAACAAATGTTTCATGAAATAGTATTTAATCTTGCTATATGCAATACACAGAGTCTTGTATTTTATATTATGTTTCATTTTTTAAAAATACTGTGCATAGCTTACTAATAGGTTACAACTCACAGTTTGAAAAACATTGGCTAGGGGGTTTTCAAAGAGATGACAGATTGAACACACACACTTACCACCTCTCCCTTCAGAGATCCTATTAAAATGGTAATAAAGGAACAAAGTGGTATAAACCCATAGGACAAAGAACACAGGAAGAGATTTCAGCAGAATAGAAGACTTCAACAAGTTGTTAGAAGAGAGATCACCAGGTTTCTATCACGATGAATAGAGAAAAAAACCCACACCTGCTGTAGCAGACACTTTGGGTTGCCTACCAATAGTGCATCCTTAAAATAGGATTCAGATTGTATTTAAAACCCTCATGTTCCACTGCAAAGTCAAGTTGTCAGGGAAGACTGACCCCATCTGCAGTTCCAGGGAGTAAATCTTGATCAGTTCAAGACAATCATATTCATTTTATTTCCCTTGTCTAGTGATTCATTTAGAAAAGGTCATACCACCTAATTTTGGACATGGGACTATAATGGGATTATGCCAATAATGGGATTAATTCTGGGAAATATTCTAAAGTTTTAAAAGGGTCAGAGGAAGAGATAGTCCCCTAGGATATAAGCTACTGCCATATTTTGCCCACGAAGGGAGTATCCAATGTCCCCTACCAGAACAGATAGATTTTTTCTGATGATATAATTGAGCCACTAAGTTAATCAACCCCAGAGCCACCTTATCACAGGACTTCTTATTATGCAAGACAATAAATGCACTTGTACTATGAGCCATTTTAGTTGGGCTTTCCTCACTTTTAGCAAAGCCTCCTGACTGATAGAACAGGGCACATGATAAAATCCCATGATACTAGAAACAAATTGAGGAGCCTAGAACTTCCAAGGAGGGGAAAACTAGTTAATACACAAAGGAACAAGAAAGAATGGTATTGTACAACAAGTACAACAATGGATGCTAGAAGAATAATCAGTGACTTCAAAATTCTAAAAGAAAACAATTTTCTACCTTGAGTTCTATAATCAACCAAACTATCTATCAAGAATGAAAGGAGGTAAAAGCAATTTTTAGACATACAAGGATTAAGAAAATTTATCTCCCATGCACCTTATCCTAAGAGCTAGTAGTGGATGGGTTTCAGGGGGATAAAGAATAAAAAGGAAGAAAAGGAAGTGTAAGGAAGGATAAGAGATCTGGGAACCAGTGAGCCCAATTAGCAGGGTGGGAAAGATGACAGCTATGCTGCAAGTCTCAAGAATAACCAGTCCAGTGGGAGCAGAAAGGTGGAGAGATACAGGAAAAAATTAATTAAACTTGGCAGAGTAGATAATGTGGCAGATCTAGTGACAAAGTTATAATCCAGGAGAAATTAAAGATACTACATTAATTATCTATTGCTGCACAACAAGTTATCCCAAGACTTACAGACTTAAAACAATAAACATTTATTAGCTCACAGTTTCTGAGGGTCAGGAATCTGGGAACAGCTTAACTGGCTCAGAGGCTCTACTGAGGTTGCAGTCAAGATGTCAGCTGAGGCTCCAGTCTTCTGAAAGCTTGACTAGGACTATTGGTTCCACTTCTGCATGACTGTTGGCAATGGGCCTCAGTTTCTCTCCACATGGATCTGTCCATAGGACTGATTAAATGGCCTCACAAGATGGCAACTGTTTCCCCCAGAGCGAGCAATCTATGAAAAAGATCAAGGAGGAGGATGTAAAGCCGTGTGTGACCTAGTCTCAAAAGTCACACATCACTACTTCTGCCATGCACTAAGCACAGCCATGACAAGAGAAACAGGGCTCTGCATTTTGAAGGGAACAGTATCAAAGAAATTATGGACATATTTTTCAATTGCCACAGATATGTATATAAAAATAGCAGGTAAGTAATAAATGAGGCAAATACGTAACTTAAAGGAAAACAAAGGGTAATAAACATATAATCATAATACACTATTCAGATTTGCTATAAACAATAGTGTGGTATTCTAAACAGTGTTTATTCATTTAATTAAAAACAGTGATAGCCATATGAGTAGAATGGGGGGAGATGAATTAGAAGATATAAGAGAGCTAATCGCTCATTAATCCTAAAAGGAAATCGATTGATGTTACTTATGCTTGATAGATTAAAAACAGCACTATAATCAAGACAGTGTGGTATTGGCAAAATAAAATAATAATAAATAAACAAATAGATCAATGGAACAGAACTGAGAGCCCAGAAATATACCCACACAAATATAGTCAACTAATTTTTGACAAAGAAGAAAGGATAGCCTTCTCAATAAATGGTGCTGGGAAAAAAAATTAATCAAGACGTAGACATTACATCCTTTACAAAAATTAATTCAAAATGGATCATAGCTCTACATGTAAAATACAAAACTATAAAACGCTTAGAAGATAACATAGGAAGGAATGTAGAAGGCCTTGGGTTTGGGAATGACTTTTTAGATACAACATCAAAGGCACTACCCATAGAAGAAATAATTGATAAGCTGGATTTCATCGAAATTGGAAACTTCTGCTCTGTGAAAAGCTCTGTCAAGAGAATGAGAAGACAAGCCACAGGCTGGGAGAAAATATTAGCAAAAGACACATCTGATGAGGGCCCAGCTGGGTGGCTCAGTTGGTTAGAGCACAAGCTCTGAGCAACAGGGTTGCAGGTTCAATTCCCACATGGGCCAGTGAGCTGCGTCCAAGCTGAGCTACCGCTGAGCTGCCAACGGGCAGCCAAATGCCTCAGCTGATGAGAGCGAGCGCTCTTAACAACAAGGTTACCAGTTCAACTCCCGCATGAGATGGTGGGCTGCGCTTCCCCCACCCCCCGCTGCAACTGGATTGAAAATGGCAACTGGACTTGCAGCTGAGCTGTGCCCTATACAACTAAGATTGAAGGACAACAACTTGACTTGGAGCTGATGGGTCCTGGAAAAACACAATGCTCCTCTTCCCTAATTCCCCAACACTGTTGTTCCCTTCCCCAATTCCCCAATTCCCCAATAAAATCTTAAAAAAAGGAAAAAAAAAGACACATCTGATGGAAGACTGTTATCTAAGATATACAAAAATTCTTAAAATTCAACAATAGGAAAACAACCCAATTTTAAAAATGGGCCAAAGATCTGAACAATCATCTCACCAAAAGAAGATACACAAATGACAGGTACGCATATGAAAATATACTTAACATCCTGTGTCATTAGGGCAATGCAAATTAAAACAACAATGAGATACCACTATACACCTATTAAAATGGCTAAAATTCAAAACATAACACAAATGCTGGTGAAGACATGTAGCAATAGGAACTCTTATTCAGTGTTGGTGGGAATGCAAAATGGGACAGCCACTTTGGAAGACAGTTTGGCAGTTTCATACAAAATTAAATATACTCTTACCATATGGTCCAGCAATTATACTCCTTGCTATTTACTCAAATAGGTTAGAAACTTATGTCCACACAGCAACCTTATTCATAATTGCCAAACCTTGGAAACAAACAAGATGCCCTTCCGTAGGTAAATGGATAAACAAACTGTGGTACGTAGACAATGGCATATTATTCAGTACTAAAAAGAAATGAGCTCTCAAGCCACAAAAAGACATGTAGGACCTTTAAATGCTTATTACTCAGTAAAATAAGCCAATTTGAAAGGCTACGTATTATATGATTCTAGCTATATAACATATCAGAAAAGGCAAAACTATGGAGACAGTAAAAAGACCAGTGGTTGCCAGAGGTTGGGATGAATAGGCAGAGCACAGAGGGTTTTTAGGGCAGTAAAACTACTCTGTGTGATACTGTGATGGTAAATACATGTCATTATTCCTTTGTCCAAGCCCATAAAATGTACAAGACCATCAGTGGAGCCTGAGGTAAACTATGGACTTTGGGTGATAATGATGTGTCAGTGTAGGTTCATTGATTATAACAAATGTCCCACTCTAGTGGGGAGTGTTGATGGTGGGGGAAGTGGTAGTGAGGGGTGCATCCAGTATATGAGAAATCTCTGTACTTTCCACTCAATTTGCTGTGAACCTAAAACTGTTCATATGACCCCTGTCCCCATACTCACAGCCTCCCCCACCATCAACACCCTGCACCAGAGTGGTGCATTTGTTACCACTGATGAACCCACATTGACAAGTCATAAGCACCCAAAGCCCATTGTTTCAGTGTGTGGATTTCCAGGAGTAAAAGTGGCCGTAAAGGCCTCTCTCTGGATAAAACACAGGCAGTGAAATAAATTTGTTTTTCAGTAAAGAGACTGGGGCAGGTGGGAAAGGGAGAGGATATGGATTTCTGTGGTTCACTCCACAACCCTTAGCTCCTTTGGTCCCTGGCCCTTTATCTCATCTGTCTTACAATCATGACCCCCTCCTCGGCTGCCCACACCTCCTTCCTTCCCACATCCTGATGGCACTTATGGAGGAAACTCCAGACTATTTGTGCCAGGCACACCTTGAACGCACCATTAACCTTGGCCAGGCAAGCCATGATGAGAAACCCCTCTCCTGGTCCCAGCTCAGCTCCCTCTCAGACCCCACAACAGCTAAACCTGAAATTTTTTCAAGCCCCATCACCTCCTGTCTTCCCCTACATCAGGTGATCCTACTACCTACTGAACAGGGAAAGTAGGGCGGTCAGGCACGAGTTCCCTGACTTCCTGACCCTGGCTCACCCCTGCCCTTGACTCCTCCCCCAGGCTCAGAAGAGGAGCCCCGCCCCCTTCTCCTACCCTCTCTTCACCTGCTTGCTGACCTCGTTCTGTCTTCCCTGCCCCCAGAATCCTCTCCCTGCTTTCTCATCCTCTTCCTCTTCTCTTGTCCCCTTTCTCATCATCAAGATTCTCTCCAATCAAAACCAAAACAACAACAATGTCCTCCTGGCACCAGCAGGAATCTCACAAAACAGTTACACCAATGGGGCAGTGACATCAAGCACACTGTCATGGGCCCTGGATGAGGTGAGTCTGTGGGTGTGCCTTGTGAAGACACCCGGTGGAGCAGTGGCATGAAGGGTGGGGCTGGATTTGAAGAACGGGTGGCTCCAAACCTTCCCCCAGCACACCTCTAGAGAAACAAGAGAAGTTTTTAAAAGATAAACCATCACGTATCCATCAAAATGAGTGACAGAAAAACCCACACTGCTATGAAGGACATTTTTATTGCCTACCAATAGCACTTGTCTTTTTCTTTCCTTGTAATGGGAAGTGCAAGTGAAGTAAATCCCATCACAACTATCTACCCTCAAAGCCAAGCAAAACAGAAACCAACTGACCGATTCCTCCCTCACTCCATGCATTCCCTCTACCCCTGCCCTCATCTCTCTTGTTTGCCAAATTCTCAAAAAGTAGCTTTACTTAATATTTTTGTTGCCTCACTTTCCAACCTCCTGTAGGCTGGCTTCTCCCCCACCATTTCCTCACTGACCAGCTCTATTCAAGTCACCGGTTGACGCTGAATGTCCAAATCTAATGGACACTTTCCTTCTCATCTTAATAATTGTCTGCCGTGTGTTGACTCATCACTGAAATTTGCTTCTTCCCGGGCTCCCAGGAGTCCCTCTCCCCTGATTCTCACTTGCCCCCTCCCCCATAACAACCACCTTTCCTTCTCCATCTGCTTCATGATCCTCTGTCCTGCAGGCTGCTGCTACCTGTTGGTTTTTTCTAGAGCTGTGCTGGCTCTGGTTGCATCTCATTCTACACCCCTCCACGTCCCCCCATGAATAATCTGACCTGCTACATGCTTTCGTATGCCCCTCAGACCCTCACGACTCCAACACTTGCATTTCATCCCTGCACTCTGCAACAAGGCTTCCTAAAAGGGATGAAATCTGAAGCTCCAGTCCCAGAAGTAATCCAGCTACCAGCAAAAGCCAAGCATTCAAGAAGAGGAAGGAGGGCTGCGGAGAGCACCAAGCACCACTGGGCCTGGGGCCTGGGGCTGTGAGTTCTCTTAGTTTCCTTCGGGAGACATCTGTGAGCTTCACAGATTCAGTGGTGTGTGGGGGCGGAGGGGGTAGTTCATGGTGGGGGAGGGGAGCGGGGAGGGAGAGAAATAGAGTAGTGCTAGTTTTAGGCTCTCCTGGATGGTAAATCAAATCGTGCTGGGCCTTCCCTGCCTGGCCCACAGGCTCCACACTTGACCACAATAAACACCCTCAGCTGTTCCTGCGCATATGTTCCAGCTTCAGTCACACAAGTGCAGTTTTTAACCCTACAGTACAAGCTTGCATCTGTTTTCAGCCTTATTTGAGGGCAAGGGAAAGGGGGGGTGGTGGTTGTTTGAGTCATTTTATATGAAGAATGCACTGAACATTGTTACTATTTAATTAGGACAAATAAAAACTATAGTTGTTGTGCAAAATAGAAATTGTGTGAAACATGAAAAGCATGAACAGAAGAGTCTAGTGCAAACTGCATCCTTGTAAATGGGCATCACCTAGTGACAGCCTGACCATCAGCTGGTTAGACATATACCTAGAAGCCTTGTCTAAAGTCGGCTATCAGAACTTAGTCATGTACAATGTACCAGAAACTAATGTAACACTTTAAGCAACATGGATCAAATGAAAAAGCAAATCTTGTTTAGTGACTAATAATAAATTAATAAGGTTATGCCCACTGTAAAAATGTCAGCAAGCTGGGAGAATGTTAAGAGAGCAGAAAATTTGAGCCAGATGATACAAAAAGACAGAATGGGGAACTTGGGGAGAATGCTACTGTTCTATAATAGGATCGGGGTGGTAAGGAGTTTCCGTGCCATGTTGGAACTCCCATCAGTTGCAGGCAGCTACCAGGGGAGCCCTGTGAGGAGACTATGGAGCTGCTGGTGGGCTCAGCTGGAAAGATGAAGTGACACCAGCCACAGGCAGGAGAAGGAGCAACAGGGACGCGTGTGTTTGCATCTACGACACAAGGCCCCCTGGCACTAGCAGGCATCTGTGCCTGCAAAGGTCAGAAGGTGACCTCAACAATGGTGTCAATAGCTCAGGGCAGCTGTGGCCTGAGCAGCAACTCCATGTCTGTCTTGTTAATTATCATCTACAATATGAATCCCAAGTTTATATCTCAGCCCTGACCTCTCTTCTTATCTCCAGACCATATACATATCCAACTGTCTCTTAGATGTCTATATGCATCACCAACCCAATGTGTCCAAAATTGAACTCTTTTCTTTTTTTTTTTTTTAAGATTTTATTGGGGAATTGGGGGAGGGAACAGCATTGGGGAATCGGGGAAGGAGGACAGACAAGTTGCTGTCCTTTTGTTCTTCAGTCTAGTTGTGAAGAACATCGCTTTACTGGCCCATGTTGGTATTGTGATCATTGCACTCTTCCCGGCTGAGGCAGATGGGTCACTGGCCATTGGACGGCTGCTGATGGCAGCTCACTGCAGCTCACACGCCGGCTGGCAGCCTCTCACACTGGCTGCCAGCCACTCACAGCAGCCCAGCTCCAGGTCGAGCTGTTGTTCAACATCTTAGCTGTAGAGGGTGCAGTGTCACTGGCTCATGTGGGATCCGAACCAGCGGCCCTGCTGCTCAGAGCTCGCACTCCCAAGCCAACTCCTAACCAACGCGCCACTCGGTCAGCCCCAAAACCGAAGTCTTAATCCCAAGAAATTTGATCCTCCTCTAGCCTTTCCTGTTTCAATGGCATCACCATTGTCTACTCAGCTACTCACACCAGAAATCTGGGAGGCATCCTTGATTATTCCCACTGTCTCGCTCTCCACTCAACCTCTAAGCCCATTCACCATTCTCCATGTTCACAGCTTCCACCTCATCCAAGCCACCATAATCATCTGCCTGGATTTCTGTAACAGCCTCATAAGTTGTCTTCTTACTTTCATTCTTGCCCCCACCCCCATAATTTATTCTCCACAACAGACAGATTCCTCTTAAAGCCAAAGTTGGATGGCTTTCCATGACACTCAGGGAAAATTCCAGCTTCCGGAGGATGGCCTCCTTGGGCAGGCAGGGCCTGGTCTACCTCTCCTTTTGCCTGCAAGCATTTCAGCCTGCAGTGAAAACTATGTTCATGTGAGTTCTACTCCCACTAAGTTCTCTCGCATCTGCCAACACTTTCCAAAGAGAAATCAAGTTCCCTTTCAGGCTAAAATGCAAAATAGAGTTTGGCTTATCTCCTAAGAAGGCCAAACTCCAAACCAATCTTGTAAATCTTTTGCCCACTTTAAAATTCTTGAAAAGCAATCATTGGTCCCCAGCTAGACTCCGGTCCCTGTACTCCCCACCCTCATCCTTCCAGCACCATCCACCGCCTCTGGTGGGGCACAGCTGGGCTCTGCCCCTTCGGAAGCTTATGCTCCAGTGAGGGTGGTGGATTTATGATGCAAGGTTACATGGTGCATAAATCTGAGCCTCGGGAATCAAGGGCTGTGACATTTTTACAGCCTCTTCTTCCAAGCCCCTGCATGGATATGAAGCAACTGGAAGGGTGAACATCTGGTTTCACTTCTTTTTATTCACTACCACATCTCCCATCTGACAAAATCCTCAATCTTGCCAGAGTTCTGGTCACTGGCTCAATGAATGAGCAGTGAGGTGGCTCTCTACTAGAGATCTTGCTTTTCCTGTCTCATCATGGTGTAGAGAAACCACCAGAAATGAAAAGATTACCATTATTGCATTGAAACAAAGCATTTGCCTGAGTCAAGACCTCTGTGGCAACCTGCCAGCTCACTGGAAGATAAGGAGAGACATTACTGGGAGAGGCAAAGAACAGCCTTGGGGGACTCTTTATTAAAGAAGCTGTGGCCAGGACTGATGTGCAATGAATGCTGGGAATTGTAGCCAAGATGACCATCAATGAAAGCAGTGCCTGGCCATGGTGCCAGACATGTGAGCTCCTTCTCACCACACACCTATAATCTTGGCTAGGACTTGCCAAATTACTAATTATCATTGTAGCTAAAGGTCACATTGGGAGATGCATTCCAAAGATAAGCTACTCTGATCAGATGCATCTTTCTAGGCGTGACGTATCTCATGTTCAACATGGTCCCAACAGAGCCCCACCTCATGACAAGGGACTTTCTTTGTATCTGATGGAGAACACCATACCAGAGCCAGTTTAGAAAAATGTTCCTCTCCTTGCCTGTGCAGTCAGTAGGCAATCAGGGTAATATGTCAGCAAGAATGCTCAGAACAAACAGAAACAGGTCCCTGTGAGGAATGACTCCTGCAGTGAACAGAGCATTGGATCTCCCTGTCCCTAATTGTTATGTACAGCTCGATCAGACCCAGTGATGGGGCAGTAATTCCTCATCTGCTCCCCAAACTATACACTAGCGCAAATATACCAGGAAAGAAAGAAGGCAAAACAAATCTAAGCAGACGCTGCACCGGGCCCTGTGAGGAGAGCCAAAGTAGCCCAACCTGGCTGCTGGTCTCCAATTCACTCTCTCTCCAGGATTCCAAAAGCAGACTCTTAGTCACCCCAACGCAAGAATTTCTGCAGCCCTCAGCGCCTATTAAATAAGCTCCTCCCTACAAGTGCTTTCATAGCTTTAGCTCACTGCTCTCCCAGTCACATCCTAAATTCTAGCCAAGAGGACTGTTTACTAGTGCTGATAGTGACCATTTATTGAGCAACTACTATGTGCTATGAGCTATGCTAGGCATTTATGCTAATTACCTCACTTAATCCTACAACAGTCCTATAAGGTAGGTACTATTATGTCCATTTTTTCAGATGATGAAAAGGAGGCACAAAAGTTAGGGTCTTCTACCACCTACTGTCATGAAGCCTGAAAACACGCAGGTAGCGCTGCTGGGGGTAACTACATAGCCAAGCAGACAGTCACCATGGGAAATGCAGTCACCTGCCTCTTAAAGCATCTCATGTTGCCTGGCAGTCCTGCCAAGTGGCACACACTGTGCCACTCACCACCACCCCCATATCCTCCCAGCTTCCCTCCAGCAGTGACCCTCCACTACCTGGGTTGCCCTCTGGTCTCATGTGGGAAATTTTAAAAAATACTGATGCGGGGCGGCCAGTTGGCTCAGGTGGTTGGAGCGCAGTGCTCATGACACCAGGGTTGCTGGTTCGATCTCCACATGGGCCACTGGGTTGCACCTTCTACAACTGGATTGAAGATAGCTACTTGACTTGGAGCTGATGAGTCCTGGAAGGTCACACTGTTCCCAATAAAACCCTTAAAAAAATGCTGATGCCTGTGTTCCAAAACAGAGATTTTGAAGTAACGAGTCTGAGAGGTGAACCTGGGCACAAAGGAAGTTTAAAAGCTCCCCCAGGTGATTATAATATGTGATCAAAGTGGAGTACCACTAACTTAGGTTTATAATTAATAAGAAAAACAGAAGGAGCCCAAGGGAAATCCCAAACCTACAGATGCCCATCATGAGCACCCAATACCATCGTTTTCCTTTCAATTAGAGAAAAGAAAGTATCCCATCAAAGGTAGGTGACTTCTCAAGGGCTTCACTCCCTCACTGAACTCTCGCTTCTCTCTCTCCCTTTTCACCCACTCTGTCCACTGCAGCCCTCCCATAAGTACTTAAATAGTCCTTTTAACTTCCGTTGATTGTCCTCTTCTATCATAGCCGGCCTTCTTAAAAGCACTGTCAAAACAGTTTATGTCTACTTTCTCTCCTTCCAAATATTCACTCCTTAACCCAATCCAATCGGACCTTCCCTTACTCCACTGAAACATTTTGGCCAAGGACCCCGATAGCCTTCCTATCACCAAATCCAGCCATCTACCTTCCAGCTCTGTTCAATACAGGAATCCACCCTCTCCTCTTGGTTCGTTTAAGGCCACAGTTTCTGGATTTTCTCCGCACTCTCTGCCCCATTCTCAGTCTCCTTTGCCAGACCGTCCTCCTCTATAAAAACCCCAAATGAAGGTGCTTCCAGAGTTCTGCCCTGAGCCCTTTGCTCCCCTTATTTTATGTTCTTTCCTCAGTGATCTCATCTATGCCCATAGCTTTCACGCTCACAACCCCCAGATTAACGCCACAGACCCACATGTGCAACTGCCGATTTGAAATATCCATTTCCCCATCACAAAGGCATCTCACATTTCACATGTCCTGACTCTCTGCTTCCTCCTCCACATCACATCTCTTTTGATTGTCCAGCTCAGTCTAATTGCAGTCAGTTTCCTGTTAATTCTACCACTTTAATGTCTCTCAAATCTGTGCCCTAGTCTCCCTGCTTTAGGGTTAGCTTACAACCCCTTTTCCTTTCTTGCCTCTGTCACAAAATAACCTCTTATTCTAAAAACATCAAAGGGATATTTAAGTTACATCCACAAGTTCGTCAATATACCTTCCTTCAAAAGGTGGGGTCTCATTCCTTTTCCCTTCAATGGGGCTAGACTTAGCTACGTTTTCCAGCGAAGAGAATGTGGCTGAAGTGACGGTATGAGGTCAAGTCATACAAAGCATTGCCACTGTCTTAGTTAGCTTGTGCTGCTATAACAGAATACCACAGGCTGGGTGGCTTAAGCAACAGACATTTATTTCTCACAGCTCTGAAGGCTGGGGAATCCAAGATCAAGGTGCCAATAGATTTGGTGTTTAGTGAGAACTCTCCTCCTGGCTTGTAGACAGCTCCCTTCTCCCTGTGTGCTCACATGGCTGAGGAAGAAAGGGCTCTGGCCTCTTCCTCTTCCTATAAAGGCACCAGCCCTGTCAGATCAGGGCCCCACCCTCATGGCCTCATTTAACCTTAATTACCTTCTGGAGTTCCCATCTCCAAATACCATAACATTGGGAGTTAGGGTTTCAACATACAAATTTGGAGGGGGACAAAAATATGCAGTTCATAACATCTACTTTTGCCTTATTCTCCTGGGTCACCCATTCTAGGGTTAGCCCATAGCCATGTCACGACGACACTCACATAGCCTATGGCAAGGTTGACATGGAGAGAAAGTGACGATATATCCAATGACAAGCACCAACTTGGCAGCCATGAAAGTTCACTATTTTGGCCTTCTAATACCTGTAGCCTCAGCCAGCATCTTAGGCAACCTCACAGGAGACCCCGAGCCAGAACGTCTCACCTCTGCAGCTTCAGAAATCTTGTCCCAAAGAAAAATGTGCTATTGTTCTAAGCCACTATATTTTGAAGTAATTTATTGTGCAGCAGTGATAACTAAACCCTTCATCCTTTTTGCCCCGATCACAGCTAGAGCCACATTTTCAAAATGTACGTGTGTTGTGCCATTCTCTTACCTAAAATTATTTATGGTTCTCAAAACCTCCAAATGAACAGTGAAAGTCATGAAAATAACATCTAAGTTTCTTCAGAACCTGGCCTCTCTCTTGGCCTCAACTCTCAAGAGCTCACAAGGACTCCCTCCTCGGGCAGGCCAGACTGCTTTCATACCTGATGCCCCTCTATCAGAAATCCTCCTTGAAGAGTTGGGGAACACACCTAAGAGATGTGCATACCTTTATTAGGACACTAACATTTACCACTTCATCGCCCACTCTGGCCCAGGGAAGGTTGTGTTTTACAGCTGTCTTCCCAGCACAAGAATGGTACTGAGCATGTGGGAGTCATTCGTAAGTAATTTTAATGGATGAGAAAATAAAGTGAATAGAAAAACTATATCTAAAACTATCTGGTTTTAATAGCAACCACTGACTGAATCAAAGAGCACAATTCCATCAGACATTCTCTATCAACTCATCTAGATAAAACCAACCTTTTTTGGAGACTCTAAGTCCATTTCTGGAGGCTGGGAGCCAGGGAAACAAACTGTTTTGCACTTCCCTTTGGCCAGCTGGGGAGAGCTGCCTGGTGTGATGGTATAATGCTTCTTACCTCCCCTCCCCCAAAGCCCCAATACCCACAGCTTCCTTCTTTCTTTCCTTCCTTCCTTCCTTCCTTCCTTCCTTCCTTCCTTCCTTCCTTCCTTCCTTCCTTCCTTCCTTCCTTCCTTCCTTCCTTCCTTCCTTCCTTCTTTCCTTTCTTTCTTGCGCCAAGATAGACCTGACATCTAGGTGACATTTGAAACTGACGGTAAACTTGGAACACCGAGATTTCAGGTTTACTGTCAGTTTCGGGGGTGCACCTAAGAGAAGCAAGGATGGGTGGGTCTGAAAGTAGGCAGTCCTGGCACGTTTGCTTTACCCACAATGATTTACTGGGACATTACAATGTGAACAGACCCTGAGATCATTCAAATATATAAGCAATTTGTAGAGGAAGAAAAGTGGATAGTATCTTGTACTATTCATCTGAGTGATTCATTCTTCATATATGTTAGAAAATAGCAGTTTTAGCTATGCTTATAAAAAAAGATATTTGTGTCTCAGGATGTCTGGAGGTACTCTAGAAGGTCACTTGATTGGTGATTGACTCACCAAGGTGAAGGACTGAAGGGCTTTTATACTTAGAAAAAAATCTGAACTCTTTACCCTGATTGACAAGGGTCTGCAGAGCTACATGGAGGCCCATGTGGCTCTGGCCTCTTCCCCATGCTCACCCACCCACTCCCATCCCATCACTTGGGGCTGTCACCTGGGCCTTCCTTCCACTCCTCCGATGAGCTGGGAAGCTTAGGTCTCCTCTTCCTATAAGGTTCAAACATCTGATTCCTCCAAGCTATTCATTCCGCAGTCAATGTCACCTCCTCAGGGACTTACCCCCTGCATCATCTTTGCCAGGGAACCCCCCCCCCGCCCCGCCTCTATGTAAGTCAGGCTGGAGCAAGGAATTTGCATCAGGTATAGGACTGCTGATAATAGTAGGTAAGAAAGTGTAAGGTGCCCTCATTGCTTCAAACCAAAACTGTTGTCCACTGGGCGTTGGCAGTGCAGGTGGGGGGAGGGGGGAGGATTCCTCCTTTTTGCATTCAGCTCTTTCTCTTAAATAAATGCTTTCAGGGTTTGCTCCACAAAGAAAAGTGAAGGAAAAGAAATCCGAGGTAACTTCATTCACTATAAAGCTATTGTTTATTTTATCCTCAAGTATTTACCTGATTGCCTTTCATTAGGAAAAACTGAAAGATGCTAATGGCTTGAACACTAACAGCCTGTAACTCTCACACAACTATCTCACCTTGAGGAAAAAGGGTGGCATTTGTGCCCTTCCTATGGGGAGAAAGGGAGGAGGGGTGACTGAGCCGGCCTCCTTCGGTCAAGGGCAAATGTCTGGATAAGGTGGTAGGAGAGAGTTCTTAGCTGCTCACTCAAGGTAACAGGGGATGGGTGCACTTGTTGGAAAGAGAATTAAGCCAGGTGCACCAAGGTATCTCCTACACAGAGGTTGCTATGGTTTCCATCACATGATAGTTC
>NW_017731957.1:1278228-1288984 GCF_001890085.2 Hipposideros armiger
GCGAGTTCTGACAATTAAGTTTGTGAACTCATCCTAGAAGAAGTGCAACATACCTCATTGCTGAATATCACTACAGTCACCTTCAAAGTACTCTTTTTGGGAAGCTACCAACCCCAGTACCTAGTCCACTCTTCAAAGCAATTTTGGAACTCTTTCTGGAATGGCCATCAGAGCTGTCATCGTATTATACTTGATGAACTGAATGTCATCAAAATGACTTCCTTTCAATATTTCCTTTATCTTCAGGTAAAGAAAAAAGTTATTGGGGGCCAGATCAGGTGAGTAAGGAGGGTGTTCCAATATGGTTATTTGTTTACTGGCTAAAAACTCCCTCACAGAAAGAGCCGTGTCAGCTGATGCATTGTTGTGATGCAAGAGCCATGAATTGTTGGTGAAAAGTTCAGATTGTTTAACTTTTTCATGCAGCCTTTTCAGCATTTCCAAATAGTAAACTTGCTTAACTGTTTGTCCAGTTGGTACAAATTCATAATAAATAATCCCTCTAATATCAAAAAAAGGTTAGCAACATCATTGCAACAAGTTCGCAAACTTAATTGTCAGGTTGTGTGTGTGTGTGTGTGTGTGTGTGTGTGTGTGTGTGTACACACATATAATGTCAGTGCATGCACTGGCTATTTCCAGACTATTTCCAGTATCCTGGATATCAAAAGATTTAAAATCCTGATACTGCAAATCAGTATCTTGATTTATAACCACTTGAATTCTGGAAGCAGTTCTTAAGAATATGATTAAAAAATAGGGCTGGCCGAGTGACGTGTTGCTTAAGAGTTGGCTTGGGACGCTAGCTCTGAGCAGCAGGGCCCCGGTTCGGATCCCACATATGAGGGCCAGTGATGCTGTGCCCTCTACAGCTAAGATGGTGAACAACAGCTCGACCTGGAGCTGGGCTGCTGTGAGTTGCCGGCGACAGTGTAGGCTGCAGTGGGGCTGGTGGGCAGCTGGCGTGCACCTTCATGAGCCGCGGTGAGCTGCCTTCTAATGGCCGGCAAGCAACTGCCTCTCCCAGGAAGAGTGCAATGATAATACCAACATGGGCCAGTGAAGTGATGTCCTCCACAACTAGACTGAAGAACAAAAAAAAAGGACAGCAACTTGTCTGTGTTCCCCTTCCCCGATTCCCCAATGCTGTTCCCCTCCCCCAATTCCCCAATAAAAATCTTAAAAAAAAATAGATAAAAAATAAATTTAAAAAAAACAAACACTGAAAATCCCAGTGTCTGATAGTTCCCTCATGTCAGCTTAACCGTAATTGCCTACAGTAAGTCCAATTAGTGGCAAATCAGATTTCCCCTTCATTTCATCTGATGAAGTGAGCTTTGGCAGGAGCATCTGCCAAGGCAAACCAGGGTGAAGAGGGAGAGAAGGACAAGACTGGGGAAAAGGGCAGTGACGTGAGGACCAAAACATCGAACCCAGGGCTCCTGACCCTGAACTCCCAAGGCTGCACAGTTCCAGCATTCACCCTCATCACTGTACCTCCTTCTCACACTGCCCCTCCTCCTCTCTGACCTGCTGGGCTCTTTCTTCTGTTTTCCAGTACATATTCCTCTCACAGCATCAATGTCTTCATTTAAAAATGAACTATCTTGCATAGAGTGTACAGTTTTTATAAGAATCAAATCTATCAGGTGCAGGCCTTGAAGAAAATAACTTAAAATCTACTCTTAAAGCAGATTCTCTTTGATCTGTATTTTAGCTCTGTTGCGCTCTCTCTCTTGCTCCCTCTGCCTTTCTCTAACACACACACACACACACACACACACACACACACACACACACACACACAACCACCCCTTTTCCCATGTGCACGTTCTCTGCTGAGACAGCCTCCATGGATCATGGCACTTCTCATGGAGCCTGAGAGGAGTCCTTTTGGCCTCCAGGGTCCTGTAGTCCCTGACTCGGGTGCCAGGATGCAGGATGATGGCACAGGCGTGTACTCTCAGAAACACAGGGCAGCCACAGCCACGGCATGTGGTACAGGGCACAGATGCCAGCAGAGCTGGCTCCACGTGAAGTGTGCCCTGCCAAAGCCTTCTGTCTGCATCTCAAGGTCACAATAATAGATTATGAAAGAGTGGAAAAGCACTGCTCAGAAAGTGGGCCACGGGGACTTTCCTCTGGGTGAGGAACGAAAGAACGGTGCCTCGATCGTTTGAACTTTGAAAGGGAAGGGACCTTGGGGTGTGGGATCCTTCCAAGTCCCGGCATGTGCAGCATCTCCGCTTAAAAAACAAGATATCGAGACAACGTGAAAGATGGGACTACCGAAAAATTCTTTCAAAGGTGTTTTTATGTAGAAGAAATTCTATCACAAACACTAATGTGTTTCACAAGAACCAAATACTTTTCTATCATGTTTCATAACGGCTACTTCTTTTTTTCCTTGCAAATTAAGGTGGGACATATGTTCTCATTAAATAAACATTTCCCTATCTTCAACTCATAAATAGTCCAGGCTTATGAAATCTTGCCTCTCCTCAAAAATACGGGCGGGCTGTTATTCTGTAGCAGCAAATAAAACCAACTCCTCAAGTGCCCTGACAAAACAGAGGACCTGACAGTTTTAAAGTTGACACCGTAAATGATGACAAGGGACTGCAACAGCTGTACTCAAAGAAAACGTTTTATGTATGATGTTGTAGTAACTATACTTCAAGTCTTGACTTAAAAAAGAAACAACTAAATAACAAAACTAAAATTCCTCTATAAAAGCAATACTCTTTTTTTTTTTTTAATCCAAGCCACACTCATCAGCTTAAAAACGTTTTTGGGTCTTAATCTTTTTCCAAGATTTTACTCTAAAATCAGACCCATGGGAATTCTCCAAGGGAACCCCTGTGCTTGGGTTTTTTTTTCTGACACAATTATTGCCACTGTTCAGCAAAAAGGTCACCACATTACAGGATTATATCTTGGATGTCAAATGTCCAGAAGACAAGACCAGAAATAGATTTAGAAATTCCAAAAGCATTCCTATAAATTGGTAGCAGCAGCTCTGCCTTCTGCCCACCCCAAATGCTCCTCCTAACCTTGTCCTCCTGACATATCCTATTGTCTGCCAGCATTTNGAGCTATAATGTAAATTGAAAACAAAGAGACCAAGTGAGAACACTTTGATGGTGAGCCTTGAAGACACGAATTAAAGAACCATGAGGACGGGAGGGAAGGACGTCTTTCACACGCACCAGTATGGAATACAGGAAGTCTACCACAGAGAGGCTAACGGCTGAAAAGCTGGAACGCTTCCCCTGGTACCAGCAACACTGGCATAGATGAAAGCTGGCAGATCTGCTCCCTGAGACTGGAGTGAGGGAAGTAGTGAGAAAAGGAGCTGCTTGACTAGGCTGCAGGCCCTTGGAGGACAGGCCCTGTCCCATGTTTACCTTCGTTCCCCCCACACACAGTGTATATCCTGCTCCCAGCAAGGGCTCAGAGGGTATGTCTAGATTTTCAGGTAAGGGTGTTTCTTCATTGCAGTCCTCCCCTGCATACTGGCCCTCAGAACCAAGGACATTCTGCACAGATTACCTGGGCAGACAAGCCCTTTATCCAGGTTGGACTACCCAGGACCTGCACACATGTTTGCAGGGCATGGAAGAAGGGCTCACCTTCCCTGAGGAGGAGGATGGCCAACACGCTCTACTTCGCCATAAGAATCAGAGCTCGGAGGCCCCGGAGTGGCTCTGTTCAAGCCCCTCATGTCAGAGGAAGAAACTGAGACCCAGAGAGTTTAAGTCACCACGGGCAGGACCCAGGGCTCCCGCTCCCAGCTGCCACTCTATCTCGCACATTCCCATGATTCCCTGATCACCATGAGTCCCACTCTAAGAGGGTCTGCACACTGGCCTGGGAGTGGTAATGGGGCAATCCTGTAACGCCAGCTCACAAAATAAGACACAGTGCTGAGTGTGCAGAATGGCAGGTCTCAGGCTCGGGCCGCTGCTGGAGCAGGCTAATGCAGATGATGGTTTACCACAGAAGACATGCATTTGTCAGGAAAAAGTCAGTGGGATGCTGTGTCCTGAGCAGCTTCCCGCTCCCCCATCACTGTTCTCACTGCGTGCACCTCCCTGGGAGAGACCCTTCTCCACAGTCCTGCAGGTTGCTTCCCACAGATGAGGTCCATGTGTCTGTGTCTGTTTCTCCTCAGCAGCTCTCTGCAGGATCACTGGACACTAGAAACAGACACATAAATGGCAGTTGTTGTAATGAAAGCAGGTGACTGGCTCTGACCTGGGAGTCATGGTTTGAGGAATTATTTATGTGGCCCAAGAGCCACAGAGTCAAAATAAGCACTTAAATAGAATTGTGTGCCTATGACTATGTGTCACCTTGTGAGCAGTAAGCCCCAGAGTGTCACACACACACACACACACACACACACACACACACACACACACACACATGCTGCATTTGCAGTGTCCACAGGGCTTTTCAGAGAGTGGGCAATCACTNGCATCCTTTACCAGCCACCACTCAGAGGCAACAGAGTGCCTGGCTGGTGACAGCTGGTCCCCTGACTTTCTGGAGGAGGAAACGGACTCTGAGGCAGTAAAACTGTGATAGGAACTGAAACTGGACCATTTCTCCTTCTACCTCACACCCTATCTTACTTACAAGCATGCACATGCACACACGTGCCATGCACACACTCCATGGAACAATTCACCCATTAGAGATGGTTGGACAAAGTCCTGCGAATGACAGGCATTTGGCATACATGTTGCTCCGCCCACTTGGCTGGCTGGTGGGCAGGGTGGTGCTTTCAAAAACCTACTTTTAATCAAATCCAGTCTTGCCATCCCAAGAGTTGACAACCATGCATGATAGGAGTCTCCCTAACCTGGCCACGTGGCAACGCTCTGTTTTGTCTCCTCTGGGCCGCTGGCAAAATGGAGTCCCTTGCAGGTAAGAGAGCCATTTCTAGAAACACAGGAATTGGTAGTAGTGGATTTGGCATCAGCACAGAATCTCCATACCCCCAGCAAACAGCCAGAAGGTCTAGGACGGGGGGTCGGCAAACTTTTGAGACAGAAGAGCCGCCAGGGGTCAGCAAACTGCAGCTAGCATGCCGCAGGCTCTGAAGTAAAATGGAAAATGAAAATAAAACTACCATAGTTTCATTTTTAAAGTATATTATTCACATAATGGTGGTTATGTAAAAATATGTTTATGGCTCTCAAATAATTTTTAAATTGTTGTGAGGGACAGGATTGGCTCTTCCAGGGGTCGGCAAACTTTTGAGACGATACGTACCCAAAGAGCCGTATGTGGCTCGTGAGCCTCAGTTTGCTGATCCCTGGTCTAGGAGGAGACAGCATTCCCACTAAGAACTCTTCCAGAAACCTGACCTCTTCCCCACAACAGTAGGGTGATGGAGGGCAGAGCAGCTGTAAACTGTGCTTCCGTTTGCCAGGAGGACTGGCCCAGGTCTCTGCTGACCCAGCACAAGGAACAGAGAGAGCAGCAGCTGGGCGAGGGCAGGGGGGCGGCTCTTACCAAACTTGAAGAGACACAGTGACCTTACAGAGAGGCCCCAGAGAAGTCCACTTGAAAGGGAGGAAGGGAAGAAGGAAAGGAGGGAGGGAGAAGGGAGGAAGGGAAGGAAAGGAGAAAACAGATTCATTAATAACTAAGCTATCCAAGAAAGACCATAATAAGATGTATTTTAAAAAAAAACAAACAGCGATAAGGATGCCAGATTGCTTGAGACTTTTCCCATCAAGCCCTACTCACCCTCAAATCAAGTCCCTTGCGTTCTATATTGCCAATTCTTAAAAACTAGTTTTTTGCTCAGACATCAGTAAATCTTACCAGGTGTGCTCTGAATTTTACTTTAGTCCTTAAACCTTACTTGAGGGTGATTGCTCAAGAGCCAGATCTGTCCAGACTGAGCACCTGACTGTTACCAACTTAGGGTTACAACATATGTTTCTCTCAGCCTGTGGACAGGAAGGATGCCTGGTATGTGACTGTCATCAAGTTCCCAGCCCATGGCTCAAGGGGTACTGGTGGTCCTGGAGCAACTGTAAGGAGTCCTTGAAGCCACATTCCCACCACATATTATCTAAAGCAATACATCCAATATGGTAGCCATTAGCCACATGTAGCTGTTGAGCACTTGACATGGGGCCATTGTGATATGCTGAGAGTATAAAACATACAACAGATTTTGAAGACTTAGTATGAAAAAAGAGTGTGAACTATCTCATTAGTAAGTTTTTACTATTGATCACATGTGAACTGATAATATCCTGGTATTATTGGGTTAAGTGTGATATATTGTTAAAATTTTTTCACCTGTTCTTTTTTTTTATTGTGGTAAAGTACACATAACATAAAATTTACCATCTGAACCATCTTGTAAGTGTATAGTTCAGTAGTGTTAAGTACACTCACATTGTTGTACAACCATTACCACCATTTATCTCTAGAACTTTTTTGTCATCCCAAACTGAAGCTCTGTACCCATTAAGCAATAACTCCCCATTTCTCCTTCTTCCTCTAGCCCCTGGTAACCACCATTCTACTTTCTGTCTCTATGAATTTGTAGGAACCTCATATAAGTGGAATTGTGCAATATTTGTCCTTTTGTGATTGGTTTATTTCTCTTAGTATAATATCCTCTAGGTTCATCTATGTGTCAGAATTTCCTTCCTTTTTATGGTTGAATCATATTCCAGTTTCTATATATACCATGTTTTGTTTGTCCATTTATTTATTATTGAATATTGGGTTGCTTCCAAATTTTGACTGTTGTATATAATGCTGCTATGAACATGAGTATATAAACATCTCTTCAAGACCATGCTTTCAAATTTCCAGAAGTAGAACTTCTGGGTCATATGGTAATTCTATTTTTAATTTTCCAAGGAACTGTTTTCCATAGAGGTTGCACCATTTACATTCCCACCAGCAACGCACAAGAATTCCAATTTCTGCACATCCTCGCCAACACTTGTTATTTTCTGTTTCCTTTTTTTTTTTTTTTTTTTTTTTTTNCTGGCTCCACAAAGAAACAGGGAGAAAGCCCTGATATAGCATCTGCCAATTTCTCTGGTGAAAATATGCCCGCCGTGGCCGTGGCTGACCAGCATTTCTGATTATTTAGAAATCAGTCCACAGGAATCCATACAGCACACCCCTGCAAATGCCTCACCTCTGCGCCCATCTATAGATGCTACAATCGGAGCTCCCACCACAGCCCCTAAACAAAAATAAAAAAATAAAGATGAGCACCTCCTCAACAAACACAGGTAGACCTGTTTTTTAGAAGAAATCTGAAATGGTACACCAAACTCCAGATAATAGTGAATATTCATGACATATAATCCAGAATCACTGTGAACAAACCAGTCCATTATATGAGAAGTATATTTATTAGATTACTAGTCCTGCTTCTCAGCATGTTTCTGAGCGGGGGTGGGTAGGGGAGTTTCTTGATGGCGGGGACCCTGCCTCCTAATATCCCTTTGCCTCCAGTGTAGTAAGAAAATGATCAATTTCTAGGGAAGCTAAATTATCCTAACAGGGGTAGCTGCCTCAGTGAGAGAGTTAACCAGGTAAAGAGCCACACCTTTTTCAGGAGGGTTAGTCAAAGCCAGAGATGAACCTGACCCACATAAGGCACTAGGACTAAATCCTATTTGACGATTTGCATTTGACAGATGCAAACAGCCTTCATCTAGATTGAGCTGGAAGGAAAATGTCTGCAGAGCTTTACCTGGCTTCAGGTCAGGCCTCAACCACAAACTTGGACCTGCCCCAGGTGAACTGGAAATTTCAAGGCTAGGCCAGGTATGAGGCTATGCCAAAAGAGAGAGAGGAGAGACATGTTTGCCCCAACTCACCCACCCCTACAAAGTCAACCACATCCCATCCCAGCCAAAGGGACAGAAAAAAAGGCAAAGCCACCACATCTAAATGAAAGGGTCTGCAAACAGCCCTTGAGACCAGATGCCACATCCCTGCTAGGGAACATCTCTGTGCTTACAGCTCCTACTTGTCATGGACAAGGAAAAAATATGCAAGAAGTAGGTGTTCTCCACCTACATGTCACATGCAGATAAAAATAATGCACCTGTGGGTTCATGGATTTATCACATAAACGTTTCTTGAGCCCTTACTATGTCCCAGAAACTGTGCAAGGTGCTGAGGATACAAAAGTAAAAAGCATAGTCTGGTTCTGTTCACTGCTCCTCTCCCTGGAAAGTGGGAAGGTTTGGTCGCTTCTTGACCAGGGTCTGGGAGACTCGGCTGGGTGTCCATGGGCATGAGAGTGTCTGCAGATTGCAGAGCATGGAGCCAATGGACAGCTTAGAAGTGAAGCCAGGGTTCAGCTGGACAGACAGCCCCAGCAGAGTTCAATGAAAACCCAGGCAGGAAACAGACCCAGGTAGGAGGCAAAGGACTGAAGCCATAGCCACCATGACAGTCAGNTGACAACTCATAACCAGATAATTCCTTTTATACCTTAAGTTTTAAACCCTAATATCCCTGTAGTATAGTCATCTAATCTCTCTTATGTCATTTTTCTCATTTAAGAATTAATTAAAGATATAATTTTTCTTACATGATTTTGGGGATTGTTGTAAGGTTCTAATGAAATAATAGTGTTATTATTTTAAAAATTGAGTACCATAAAATTATTATTATAAAAGTACGTATAATTCATTATATAATACTAGACTTCCTAAGAAAGGAAAAAAGAAAACACCGATTTTCATAGAAAAAAAAAGAAAACCTGTACTGGCTGTGTGAAAGACATATAATACAGGTTTCCCACCCAATCCACCAATATAGATTTAGGAGGCTTATAGGGAAGCTGTGGTGTGATATGCATCTTAAAGTTCATATTTAAGCACAAAAGCTTTTCTCTAAAGTAAGTTGGATGAGGCTGGGAGAGAGTTAACCAAACTGAAAATAATACTGTAACCTCTGCTATTATATGCAGAAAGTTTCCTGCAAGTAGAGCCAAGTTCTGGAGAGAAAAAAAAGTATGTATGTACGTGTGTGTTTAGCTCCATGATCATAAAACTCTAAGGTACTGTGTGCCTTTCTCTATTCTTCTTTCCTTCCAAAAAAGGGAAAAGTATCAATGCAAGCAGCGTGGATCTCAGGAATCGGCAGGCTTCTGTCTCCAGTTCTGCCTGAGTTGTTCAATTAGAGAGTAGCAGAGGGCCGCAGAACCCATTCCCCTCGCACTGCTGGCATCTCGGGCCTGAAGCAGGTGTGGCAGCAGCACAGGTGGTTTGTTTTACAGGGTCAGGTTGGCACATTTCTAGCCTAGGGCTCTGGATAAATGTTTAGATTTCATTTTCAGTCATGTGGTGTTCAGCTCCTCAGTGTCAAAGGCAGGCCCCTGCGTGCTACTCTCTTACATCCTTTGTCTCCTCTCCTAGCCTGGTGGCAAGTCGAGAGGCGACGGCAGAGAAGGGAGAGGTCGGGAGGGGCCTGGAAGGGCGTGGATGTTTTGCAGCGTTTTCCGCTCTCCTCAAGAACCACTTTTCAGGCTCATCTAATTCCTCATCCTTCTCCCTTCTGTGGGCTTGCCCTGCCCCAGGACTGGGAATTCGGCTTGTTTACACAGCTCATTATGCTCGCTTTGCAGTTGCTATAGCAACCACCAGGGGTCAGTTTATAGAAGGAGAGGAAGTTCACTTTCGGGGAGTTAGCTTTCCAGCTCCTGTGCAAAGCACAGCTGAAAACAAAAGACCCAGACACCACGGAGGAAACACATTGAAAACTTTCCTATGAGCAGAAGCAGCACTCAGAGCATAGTACTTCACTCAGCAATGCCACATTTCTTCCTTGCTGAAAGAGCTGTTCTAGAATAGCTGATAGGAGAGTAAAGGTCTTAACATTGTGTCTTCCCGTTTTCCTCCCTCCCACCCTCCTTTCACCCCTTTGCCTTGCCTTAAGGACCTGTAGGCGCTTGTTAGTAGTTAAGATAACAAGGGCAGCTACCAGGGTTCATTTAAAGTGATAACTTTATTAATATAATGTACTGAGGATCAGAAAGATCTTGAGGAACTATCACTACTTCCATCTTTTTCATTGGAGGCAGGCAGCACACCATTGGAACAGGATGCCTATCGAAAGGTCCAACAAAATGGAGCGATTCCACCTCAAATATATGGGGCATTCTGGGAAAACTCCCAGAATGCCTCTGGAGTAAAGAGTTTCTAGCTCTAACCTGACTAACTAACCTGATTTGACAAATAAAAAATACAGAATGACCTATTGAATTTGATTATCAGATAAACAATGACTGGGTGTTTGTATGTCTATCCCTACACAATACTTGGGACGTACATGTGGTAAGTCTAACTTAGCCCAACCCTATCCTAACCCCCCTCCTCACTACCATCACATCCAAAAAAACTCTAACAGGTGAGTTCTCTCTCAAAAACAAATAAAATGCCATATCACTGTTTGATCTGACTCTTGTATTATCCTGCTGATTAGGAAAAAATGAAGTTGTGTTTTTTCTTTTACATATATGCAAATAGTAAATCAGAGGCAAGTCAATCTACCAACAGGTGGGTGAGTTTCCTGATCTTCCCTCAGATCCAAACACCAGCATAAGAGACATGATGGCTAAAGAGAAAGTAATTCAGTACTGGGCTTTGTGAGATATCTACTTCTATTTTTTCACTAATAGCAAAAGTCAGCTTTCTAAAGAATAATGATGGCTAATATCCAAACTATATAAAGAATTCATATAACTTAA
>NW_017731957.1:1290689-1292841 GCF_001890085.2 Hipposideros armiger
CAAGACAAAAAATTTTAAAAATAAAAATAAAAAAAGGTGTTATTTTAGAAGCTGATGTTTCAAGTCTGGAGCTGTGAGTTCTACTTTTCTATTTCTAAATGGAACACCATGAAAGTCTGTGGGCAGTCTGTGACTTAGTTTACCCACTGGCAAAATGCAAATACTGAATCAGTATTAAGTACTCCTTGCCTAACTGAAGGGGTATTGTGAGAATTATCTACAAATCACTGAGCTATTCAGACAAAAGGCAGGAAGTATGAGATGTGATTATTTGTGCTATTCACTTTTTAAACAAGCAACTTGATTTAGAAGTTGAAATCTAGTTTAGTTTTCCTGAAAGCTCTCAATTTTTGCAATCCTATTTTCATTTACCTAAAAAGCCAATAGTTCTTTACTTTTTTTCTTAATCATTTGTTAATAAACCCTACATTTGAAACTCAAGCTGTCAGACAGTGTCTCCTTAATACCATCCAACAGCTGTTAAATGGGATAATCACCTGTTTATCCTCATGTCACTAATTCAAATGCTAATTGCACTCTGGAGTCTGGCTTATTCTTCCACTCAAGCCAGACCAGGTGCATAGCTCTCAGAGAGGATGCTACAGTAATCAACAGCCTCCATCTCTTCTCTTCCAAGGGCACAGATGAAACAGGACAACACACACACACACACACACACACACGCGCGCGTGCACACACACACGCACACACACAAATGAACGAACGTGTTGCTTATGA
This sequence comes from Hipposideros armiger, assembly GCF_001890085.2. Taxonomy (NCBI): domain Eukaryota; kingdom Metazoa; phylum Chordata; class Mammalia; order Chiroptera; family Hipposideridae; genus Hipposideros; species Hipposideros armiger. Next base: position 1,291,428 of record NW_017731957.1, read on the forward strand.
CTGTGAAAAATTAGAAGCGTCATAAATGTCAACTTATAATGAAATAAACCAAAATAAACAACCATGGACTGTAGTGTCATACAATCATTAAAAAGATACGTATAAATATGATTAAATAACATGTTAAAAAAAACCATATTTACGTTGAGTGAAAAAAGTGGTATGCAAAAGTATTGTACTTGCATGATTACAAATATGGAGAAAAATATTTGCAAAGAAAGGACAAAGACTATACGATAGTCTTGAAAATAAAATCAATCACTATTTAGAGGACTAAGAGCAAGGACAACCCTAGGGGCTGGGGATCCCCAAGTTTCTGTTTTCATGGAGCTTGCATTCTGGAGGAGAAAGACAAAATACAAGTAATAAAATTAATAAACAAGATATATTCATAGAGAAATGTTCTAATAAAATTTACAAAGACTTATGAGACAGAAGGATCAGGGAGTCTGCCGTACTTCGTGAAGGAGGAGACTTCAGAAAAAAATGTAAACAATGAGAAGCCCCAGTGAAAGTCCCAAGACTGGCGTGGGCTTGGCATGATCCAGGATCTGCGAGGAGTTCAGAGAGTAGTAAGCAAGGGAGAGAGTGGTAGAAAGTGAGTTCGGAGGAAAGGGAAGGAGCCGGGTCATGCTGGAGGGAAGGGTGGAAAGAGAGAGACCAGTTAGTTGTTACTGCAGTTCCAGGTATAAGAAATCGGTGCATGAATTGGGGTGGCAACCATGGAGATGGAAAGGAGTAGATGGATTCAGGCAATGTTCTGAAGGTAGAACTGGCAAGAACTGCTGATGAACCAAACTGGGGGTGGGGGCAGGCAGAGATACAGGTGGGAAGAATGAGAAGAATAGAGGTGAGGTAGTCAGTTACAGTGGGACCTCAGACAACACTGTTGAGTTTCCCTGGGAAGTGGAGCAGAGAAATCGGCAGAGCTGGAGCCGTGCTGGTGGATCACGGGAATGATTTCAGAGCTGAGGTATCATCAGGTTGTGAAGTCTATTCCAGTCATTACAGTGAAATTTCAAGACAGTTATTTTATAAATATTTTGAATTAAGCAACATTATGGGTATATATCGTATAAAATAAATTGAAAACACTGAAGTGATAAAATATTTTTGTATATTCTAATTTACCCTCAAAATTAAAAAAAACTACTTAAATTATTTATAAGTTCTATGTGGGGGAGAATATGAAAATAGATTTAAATAAACAATGGAACCTAGAACTAGAGAAAAGTTCAGAGAGAGAAAATTATGGAGGATATAATTTCTTTTAAAAATAAAGGCGGGCTGGCTAGGTGGCTCAGTTGGTTAGTGCATGAGCTCTGAGCAACAGGGTTGCAAGTTCGATTTTCACATGGGCGAGCTGCCACTGAGCTGCCAACGGGCAGCCGGATGGCTCCGCTGGTTAGAGCAC
>NW_017731957.1:1292931-1294287 GCF_001890085.2 Hipposideros armiger
AATACTAACTCGAAAAGATACATAGTCCCCCATGTTCACTGCAGCATTACTTACAATAGCCAAGGCATGAAAACAACCTAAGTGTCCATTGACAGATGACTGGGTAAAGAAACTATGAGACTATATATTTATATTTATATTTATATTTATATTTATATTTATATTTATATATGTTTATAATTCAGCCATAAAAAAAGAATAAAATCTTACCATTTACAACATGGATGGACTTTGAGGGCATTATGCTACATGAAATAAGTCAGTCAGAGAAGGGCAAATGCCATATCATCTCTCTTATATGTGGAGTCAAAAAAACAAACAAACAAAACCTCAGAGGGCCGGCCAAGTGGCTCAGTTGGTTAAGAGCTTGCTCAAGAGTGTGAGCTCTGAGCAACAGCGGTTTGATGCCCGGCCCGAGCTGAGCAGCCGCTGAGCTGCCAATAGGTGGCAGGATGGCTCAGCTTAAAAAAAAACAAAAAAACAACAACAAAAAAACCCTCAGAGAACAGACACATAGCTGCCAGAGTCCAGGGTGTAGGGTGGGTGGGAGAAATGGGCAAAGGAAGTCAAAAGGTAAAAAATAAATAAATAACAATTTTAAATAAAGTAAATAAAAGAAAGAAAAAAGCTTTTGTTAATCTGCCCCATTCCCAATGGTCTTCTCACAGTGAATCACTCTTCCTGCCTCCACCCCATTTGCTGAATCTCTCCTATTAAATCTCCCTTAAGAACCCAGAGGTTTTTTTCAAAGACAGATTTACACACAAGAAAAATCACAGATATCAAGTTTTAAAAAATAGTGATTTTTATTTGACAGGAAAATCATTTTTAATGCACTTTTTTTCCTCAGGAATAAATACCAGTGATTTTTGAGTGTTGCAGTGGGGAAGTTTGAGTGGAGAAAAAGCCTAGTGGAGCCAGAATATTCTTCCACTTGGTTCATTGCGGTTTTGGTCCCTATGTACACATGTGCATAGGGAGGGAATGGCATTTGCATTGATCCTTCTTCACCAAGAGAAGGCTGGTTTGATCAAAGTTTTGCTGAATTTTGCAGAACTTCTGGAAAACCTAGACCACTAGTTCTAATGCAATAACCTGTGGTAGCTTTCTTTACATCTGTTTTGACCCAAAATCCATGAGCCTCAAATTTAGGGCAAATAAGTCAAGAAGCATAAATTTACATGAAAACAAAGCAAATGGTAGCAATAATACGTTCCATAAGGCCCCTGCCAACTCAAACTGCAAAAGTTCCCACAGCTCTAATCCAAAACAGGCAATTAAAGGAAAACTGTCAAGATAAACATCATGTACAATAAAAACGTTCTCACCTGTTACTAACTCTAACAATCTCAATAC
>NW_017731957.1:1296852-1309627 GCF_001890085.2 Hipposideros armiger
TTTTTTAAAATTCACTTTAACATAAAATGAATTTTTAAAATTCATTTAACATTAGCACGTCTGAGTTGTACTTCTTTCTGAGAGGTAGAGATCTATCTACATGGAGGGTGTATTTTAATCAACTATCCCCTACATGCCTGCCAACCTGTGTTCATAGCTTTGCCAAGAGCTGTAGAGTCCTGACTGGTATAGCAATTAAGAACAGGAAGAATGTATGCTTCTGTGTGAGGCAGTTTGAAGTAGTGCTAGAACTACAGGCTTTACCAAAGACCATTTAGTGTCATTCCTGGTCACCTCACTTACTAATCACATGACTTGGGCCTGCTACTTAACTTTCTGAGCCTTTGTTCAATCTCTACAACAGGGAAATTATGATACCTAGCACTTCAGGCTGCATAGGGATTAAATGAGATAAGATCTGAAAAGCTTCTGGACAGTGCCTGGGAGATTAGAAAATTCTCACCAAATTTTGGGAATCTTGCCTTATTGCTGGGATAAATGTAGTCAAGTCCCTAATACCCTCTGTGCATTGAGGAGAGAGACAAAGCAGAGGGCTTGGCACAGAGACAGCATTTAATAAACATTTGGAGGGTGATGAGTTAATTAACTGGCTAATTAATTAATATAACAAAGGACTTTCCATAAAAGAACAGCAAAATCAAAGTGCTTTATTTCTGCAGAGGTTTTACAGTCTCTCCAATGAATGAGTCATATGTAGAGAGCCACATATCACACAGAAGGAATGGAAGCTAAACAGACCAAGGGTTATAAGCCGAGGGGAAGGATGTTACTCTCTTCATTTTCACCCTATTTGTTGTTTCATCCAACTTGCTCTCAACCAATGCTCTCGGCTTGTTTTATTGGCTGCCTACTGCAGTCTCTAAAAAGAGCAGCTCTAGGTACCATAGGATTCCCACCACCATCCTCCCTATCTTTCACACTGTACTTCCACTACCACCCAAGGTACTGAATGCCTTGGATTGGACAATGAGTTCAAAATCTGGCTAATCAGAGTCCTCTCAAAATATTGAATTGAGAGATGCAGACACAATTGGCAGATGATGAATGAAGTCTATGGCTGATAGAGGTACTGTTACCTGCCAACCTAGTGCCCCCCCTACCCAAAAAAACTTAAGTTTTCTTTCCTATAGAAATGTTAAGTATAGAAATGTTAAGTCTCCTCCCTAGTTTCTTAGTTTCTTAGCCCCTGGCTTTGAGATCAGACCAGCCACTCGCAAGTACCTCTTGTCAATCACAGGTGCCAATCGAGTGGTCCCACCGCCTTAGGGGAACAGCCCATTCTAGAGAAGGGGTAAAAACCCCAAGTCCTGGGAAGTCCCCCTTTTTTTTTTTTCCTTTTTAGACCCTGCTCTTTTGACCGCTTCCTCCTTTTTGAGCCTCCAAATTCTTTGGAATGTAATTTCTCTTCTAATAATGGGCCCTTGAGCCATTCTCTACTGCTTCTACTTTGAAATGTACTATCTCTTCGAATAAACTACTTTTTCAGTACTTTACTCCGGCATCTCGTTCAATTCTTTGCTCGAGTTGCCAAGGGCCTGGACTTGGCGCTGAGAAGGGCCCACTTTCCAACAACAGTACCATTGGAAAGTCAAGGTTGTAGCATCATTGAGCTATATTTACAAAGAGTAAACAAAGGAAGCAGGTTGAAAGAAAAATGAGAGCAGATGTGTAAGGAAAAACAAAGATGAGCGTGTTACTGGCCAACCAAGCAGCCCCCCCACCACTGAGAAACTTTTAAGTTTTCTTTCCTATAGAAATATTAAGTCTCTTCCCTAGTTCCTTAGTTTCTTAGCTCTTGGCTTTGATTAATTTTCTAGCCAGTTTGTGAATCCTAGCCTAAAGATTGCTCCTAGCCTGAATCATAGAATTCTCCTATCCTCCTGCTTCTAAATCCTAAACAATCGAAGTCTCCTACCCTTGCTTCAGATAACTACTTGAAAGCCTGTGACTTCCTAATATCCCCCAGGCCAGTAGGCTAAATGCCAAACCCATTCTGGGCCCAGACAGCTGACGCCACCTGAGTGACAGGCTGAATGGCCACAGGCTTCACGAGAGCTAACAGATTTATTAATTAAAATCTATTTTTCCTCCTTCACGGGCCTTGGGGATACAGATGATACCCCAGCAAGATTGCCAGTCATAGCCAAAGAAGCCAACATGGTCTTCCAGGTGGAGCTCGAGACCCCTTCCTCTCATCTGAGATCGGCTAGGGTGAGAGTTCCATGAATCCCCCAATAGGCAGGGACACCTCTACACCCCTGCCCAGCAGGAAGCAGATATAGAAGAAAAGACCTCCTGTCCCTCAACTTCCCATAGAGATTCTATGGAGATCACGTCTCTCAAGGGGAAAACAAGGCAGGCAGTTAGAGGCAGGCATTGGGTCTCTGCATTCCTGCACGTCCACAGAGTGCGACTACCAAGGAGACCTCCCTTCTCCACCCAAAACTCTCCCTTTGTATTGTAATTACCTACCCCTGTGGGAAAACAAATGGGCACAAAATACCCAACTAGTCACTCACACCTGTGCAGTACCACTTGCCAATCACAGGTGCCAATCATGTGGTCCCACGCCCAGAGGGGAACAGCCCATTCTAGAGAAAGGGGATAAAAACTCCAAGTCCTGGCAAGTCTGCCCTGCTCTTTTTGATGGCTTCTTCCCTTTTGAACCCCTTCCTCCCTTTTTTGAGCCTTTTGAGTCTTGCCTTTGCGCGTGGCCTGCTCCAAACTTTTTGAAATGTACTATCTCTTCGAATAAACTACTTTTTCAGTACTTTACTCCAGCATTTCATTCAATTCTTTGCTCGAGTTGCCAAGGACCTGGACTTTGTGCCAAGAAGGGCCCACTCTTTGACAAGGGGTCATGTAGCTCCTAAGAGACAGATAAATAGATAGCTGGCCCAGGGTCAAGTCGGTCCAGGTCCTGGTATTGGTTTCTCAGCTCTAGAGACCCTAAGCATTCAGAGCTGCTGAGTGTCCTATCCTTTGGCCAGTGACATTAATCTGTGACACAGCTGATTGGGTCAGCAAGACAGTGTGTACTGTGAAGTGTAATATTCTCTGCAACATCGTCTGGTCTACATGAGACCTTGTCACAAACCATCTGACATGTTTTATGATTATGCAATGAGATGGGAGAGGATGTCTAAAGTTGGCCCTTCAAGTACTCATTCCCGACTCATTCATATTGTCTCATCATGAGTCACAAAAGTCTCAGCCCCAAGGTACTCCACCAAATGCAGCTGGAATTATGGGCTTTCCTAACTTCTAAACTGTCCCTTTATTGGGTGTGTTTTTGCACATTCACAGGTTAATAGTAGCTTATCCTTCCTGAAGTCCTTGGTGTCAGTGTACAACAGCCTAAACCTGGAACCTGGTGGCCAGGCCATCCTTTCTTCATGACTTGTTCTCTCAGTGAGTATTCATTTCCCACATCCATTAAAGCCTTGAAAACATACCAGGTATTTATTCAGAGAAGTAATGCACCATGTGCAAGAAACAGTTACTTTCGAAGATGCTGAGTCAAAGAAAAGGCCCGTTGTCCTTGTTGCTGTGGCTGCTTAATATAAACTTAAATCCATCTAGTCTAAAAACAGAAAGTAAACCTGTGTTTACAAATTCTCTCAAATTCTAAGTTTGCCTGGGAAAATAAAAGAAAAACTGTACTAGGGATTTGCACTCAATGCTCACAGCAGCATTATTCACAACGGCTGAAAGGTGGAAATAACCTAAGTGTCCATCAACAGATGAATGGAGAAACAACGTGTGGAGTATGCGTACAATGGAGTATCATTCAGCCTGAAAAAAGAAGGCTGACACAAAAGAACAAACACTGTATGATTCCGCTTATATGAGGTCCCTAGAGCAGTCAAATTCATAGACAGAAAGTAAATGGTGTTTACCAGGGAGCTGAAGGGAAATGGGGGATGGGGAGTTAGCATTTAATGGGGACAGTTTCAGTTTGGGAGGATAAAAAAGTTCTGGACATGGGTGGTGGAGATGGCCACACAACAACGTGAATATACTTCATGCCACTGAACTGCACACTTAAAAATGGTTAAAATAGTAAGTTTTATGTTTTTTACATTTTAACCCAATAAAAAAAACTGCACTGGGGTGGAAACATCAGGGAGGGTGTCCTGCAAAACCCCTTTCCACCTGCCTATATATGTTTTTATGATAAAAGGTGTTTTTACTTGTAAAGAATGGAACTCAGATAAGAAGAGACCATTTAAGGAAGGTACAGGACCTCTCGTTCTCTTCTCTGGGCATAGAATACCAGCCAAGTAAAACCACGGTCGAGTTAGAATCCTAGCACGGTCAGTCCATCCAGTTCCTTAAACTGAATATTCCTCTTCCTCAATCTTGTCTCCGTCTCAGCGCAGGAACAGGGTGATCAGATCTCTGCCCCAGGCCTGTGCTGCTGTCTTTGGCAGGACTCAGGATGGGACTTCCTCCTCCCCTGTGAAGGGGGCATTGCCCAACTGGAAGGTGTCATGAAAGGAGTTTTGTTTGAGATACATAGAGTGAAATCCGGCCCTCATGTGCTAAAATTTTCAGTAATAAAGAGCTTACATCAAAATGAATTTGAATGTTGAAATGAAAGGTTGGAAGGTTTTATAGTATTTCTCAATGTACAATTCAAAATACCATTGAAAATCTCATTCATTGTCACTGCCATCGCTGAAAAACATTTTTATTTTACTTTTTATAATTTCTAGAACTATCTCTAAATATATAACATTTATAAATGTACATTTTTTATAGCCCAAATGTCCCCAGGTTTTACAGCCTTTTGGTGTTCCTCTTCCTTTAATAACCAGATAAATACACTCAAGCCACCATCTCATGGAATTGCACAAAAAAAACAGCATCCTCCCAATATTTAAGATCCTGGGGAGGATTTGTACTACCAATGCATGAGACTACAGGAAGCAACCCAACGTTGGCTATCAGACCTCTTGTTCTTACAAGTCATTGCCAACTTCCTGTAACTGGGTTCAGGCCTCTTCCCAGGTTGCTGAGGTCCTTACTTCTCTCAGGTTCCACTGTCCTGTATCTTTTCTCCCTGGCGGCCCCAAGCCCTTATCCCTAGGGCTGCCAGTGAGAAGACACAGAATTCTTACGTTATTATGGTTATGGTTTCATTACTTGAAAAATCCCCTCATGACTTACAGCTTGGCTGCAATGGCACCTTCCCGATGATGTCTGTAATGGCCATGCTGTTTATGACTGCAATCCATTGCCCTCCCAATCCTGATCTTCTTACCTTGCTATCTTAGATTGTGTTTCCTGGAACAAGACTCTGAGACAGAGTGGCATGCAGGAGGTTCTTGGAGGGTGCTCGTGGAACACACACTTACAATTAAGCTTGCGAATTCATCCTAGAAAAAGTGCTACATACCTCATTGCTGACTATCACTACGGTCAACTTTGAAGTACTCCCCTTGGGAAGCTATGCACCAATGCCAATGTCTAGTCCACCCTTCAAAGTAATTTTGGAATTCTTTTTCTGGAATGGCTGTCAGAGCTGTCGTCGTATTACATTCATGTCCTGAATATCATCAAAATGTCTTCCTTTCAATATTTCCTTTATTTTCAGGTAAAGAAAGAAGTCATGGGGGGCCAGATCAGATGAGTAGGGAGGGAGTTTACTGGCTAAAAACTCTCTCACAGACAATGCCATGTGAGAGATCCTGGGCATTAGCGCCTTGTCGTGATACAAGAGCCACGAATTGTTGGCGAAAAGTTCAGGTCATCTAACTTTTTCACACAGCCTTTTCAGCACTTCCACATAGTAAATTTGGTTAACTTTTGTCCAGCTGGTACAAATTCATAATGAATAATCCCTCTATATCAGAGGGGTTAGCAACATCATTGCAACAAGTTAACTTAGCTGTCAGACCTCGTATAAGGAAGTGGGAAGGCAGAACTGGGCAGAGAGAGAAGCTGGCACACACAACCTGGCTGGTGCCGAGGCCTCAGCCAACCCTACAGGGAGCTCTGGAGCTGGAATGACCCTCAGAGTGTACCAAATAGAGGAAAGGGCTGGGCCTTTGATCTCTGGTCAGCCAGACATTAGTCACAAGCTGCACCCTGAGAGACATAACCCTGGGTGAGGCAGTTCTCTAAGGCTGAGGGCAATTGCCAGTGAGGGATGCAACTCGGAGTCATTAGCAGCTGATAATCCCAGCAGCTGGGGGTAGGTGTGCCTTGGCTCTAAAGAGCACCCACCATGTCTATTCTACATTTTCTTTTTTCCATGGTACCCATCACCTCCTACAATACTATATAATGTACTGTGATATACTTATTTATTGTATTTGTTTATTGACTGTCCTGGCTTCCTCTGCCACAGCCCTTGCTAGACTGAAGCTACATCAGAGCAGGACTCTTTAACCACTTTGCTGGGGAAGTAGAACAGTATAACAAACAAGAACAGTATCTGATACATAGTAGGCACTCCATATGTTTTAGTGAATGCATGGATTCACATGTCTTATGTTAAATATTTAGATAAGACTCAGTGTGTGTCTCCCCACCAGCCATTACTGTAGGGAAGGGAATAGATCTTTTTCGCTTTCTTTCCAGGGTAAATTTGAAGGGCTTTTCATCTCCTTCCTATTACATACCAGTGGTTTCTATCCACTCCTAGCATGACCTTGAACTTGTCACCTGGTCTCTCAGGGGATCTCCCTCCTTACTTGAAAATGCCATGAATTCCAACTCTTCTTCCTGTTTACTTTTTCTAAGAATTTGTTGAGTACCTGCTGTTTGCCTGGCCCTTTCTCTGCTATAACTTTAAATATCCCAACTCTAAAATTCTGTGAAGCAAGATTGGGCCACATATAGCATTCTTCTAATCCTTCATGAATAGATAACTATAGATCCTATTTTGAGGAAAAAGTTCAGGAAACAAGTTCTGACAATTTCCAGGAGCACAGTCTAGAACTTACAGAAACACACTGTAAAAACACTTCTTCTTTTCTAAATTCCTTCTGTCATAATATTAGTCTGTGTGTTTTTTTACAAAGAATCATTTTTCATTAAACTCTGAGTTCCTCTTAGAAAAAAACGTGTATCTTATTGGAGCCCATCAAAGTGTATGAAATACAGCAGGCTTTCAGCAAATGTGGAAATTAATGAATTAAAAAGCTCGTGTGCTTCTAGGTTTGAAATCTTGTCATTCAGCATTCTCTCTTCCCCCAGTAAATACAAAATAATATTGAATGTCAACTGTATTGAAAAATAAAAAAATAAACTAAAGAACCCTTGCCTTAAGGAATACATAGTCAATAACATGCAATAAATTCATTATAACCATCGAAAACAAAAAATAATAAAACAATTAGGCCACACCCAATCACAGCACTGAACAGCAATATGCCAAGACAGTCAGATGATTAGAATTTTACTTTGTAAGTGACTTGCCCAAGGTCTCAGAACTTGGTACATAACTGGTTCTTTCTCAGTTCAGTGATTGAACTCTGCTATACTATTTCTAATAAATTGCATAATATCCATCTTAAAAAGAAATAGATACTAATAGAGAGGGTGGGGAAGAGAGAGAGAAAAAATTCATTAAAATGTTTTTAAAAGTTGAAGGAGAAAAAGCAATATTGTGATACCTATGATGCAATCAATGCCTACAAAGGCCAAGCAGGTAATCAAAATACCAGTGGTAGGGGTAATTGGGGAGGTGGGAGGCCAAGAGGAGGTAAGGTGAACATTCCATTCACAGCTGAGCCACATAGTATACTATGATGACTTTTCCTTTCCTACACAATTATGCTTTTTTTTGAAGTTAATAATGTCCTCCTTCTTTTGCTTAGTTTTATATGTACTTAACATTAATTCAATCCCAAACTCTCAACCAACTAGCTAAAGGCTCTCAGTGCTTTCAGACTACCAGTTATTATATCAATCTCATCACCTTGAACTCTTCTGGAGGCTTCTGACAACAAATCAAGACTGGTCGTCCTCTATGCTCAGTGTGCAGCTGTCTTCTTATAATCTCTTTCACCGTGATCATCAAAATTCCTTCCATCTTTTTCATGTATCCATTGCCCCTTTTCCGGCATTCTATGTGTTCTTCTTTCTTGTTTTGTTTCCTTGTTTTGCAGACAGTAATTCTCCAGTAGCTTCATGAGTAGCATGAGAGGTAAATGTTTTGGGTCTCAAATGCTTATTATTCTCCTACCCATTCAATTAAGAGTTTGAGCATAGAATTTTAGGGTGGAATTGGTTTTCCTTCAGATACTTAAAGGTATTGCTTCATTGTCCTCTAGCTTCCAACAATAACGATACTATTGAAAAGCCTTTCTAACTACTGTTTCTTTTATGTAACCTGTTTCTCTTTCTCTCTCTCTCTCTGAATCTTTCTAGTGGGTCTATGTTTTATTTTCATTTAGGAAAAGTGCAAAAAGTATTATAATGCGTGGGTTCACTCTGTCATCTTAATCCTGAAGTTCCAATCATGCATTTCTAAATCCCCCAAACAGAGCAAATTAGAAGTTGCACATGTTGAGTTTTACAAAGGCTACTGGAACAAGAGTAGGAGTGCTAGAGTCACTCACATGAGGTGAATATCACACTATCACGACAGAGAATAAAAAATAAAATGAAATGGACTCCAAAATTTCACAATGTAATGCTTTGGAGTGGCTGACTTTCCCCTTGCTCTTTTACTCTCCCCTTTCACAGAAGATAGATGCAGCCTCTTGACTTATTTCACAAGACTCCTCAGGGTTTGCCCAACTGCCTAAAGATCAGCTTCACTGGTGTGGGTGGGCAATGAAGTATGTTGGCAGGGTTCTCTGTCTTCTCCATTGAGGTTGCCAGTTTTGTGTTTGTTACTTCATTCTTGGAACCAAATGGTAAATCTGCAATTCTAAAAGACATGCAAAGGACTACTGGGTCAAGACTACTACTAGATTACCTTGATACCAAGGTTCAGATGTACTTGATCCTAAGCTCAAATTGCATTCCTGCTAGAACAGTACTGGGCATCCAAGACTGTAGACATGGACAATACGCCTCCTGAACCCTAGCTGCAAAATGGAGCAGCTGATACTTCAACCATTTACCAGACATTCATTTTCTTAGCAAGCATTTATTTTAGATCCAAAACCCTTTAATACAAAGAAGTACACAAAGTGGTAAATGGATCCCCCAATCACTATCACCATCATCTCCAAGCATATACACACCCACAATGTTCATAATCCACTCAGAGCCTCTTCTCTTATAGACAGAAAAATTCCCTCAGGTAGGTTTAATAAAAATGCAAATACCTCTGAAAGTACTGTCAGAATGAGTAAGAAGAGGTGACTGAGAAGGTAGAGAACTAGGGTGAAAGACTGTGGCTCCCACAAGTCAGGTAAAGAAAATGGTTTTGAGGTGAGCCAAGAATGAAAAGAATCCTGGAAAAGTGTGAGGTCAAAAGTTAAAAGGAACCAAGTTAACCCAGCTAGGAAGAGAAGAATCAAAGCAATTAGGCCAATCAAATGCCTAACGGCTAGTTCAGGAAGACCGCTCTGAGTGAGGAGTAGGGAATGGAAAGTGCCAGTAAACAGATAGGAAAAAGAAAAAGTAACTCAGGAAGCAGAACGGAGGGAAATCGATACCCCCACCCTTTACCCCAGATTCTAAAAGTAATTAACCAAATCTTTTTTCAGGGCTGCTATAATTTACATGGATTAGAAAAACATCTCCCCCAGCCCCACCAAGTAGCTCATCATTTTATTTTCATTTTTCCCCAGCTTTTTTTTTTTTTAACTTAAACAACCATAAACATTAGAGGGAAAGTTCAGTGTATTCATATACTCATACTAACCACCTAGATTCAACTGTTAATATTCTGCCATATCTGCAGGCTTTCTCGGAGCTATTTGAATGTAGGGTTCAAGCATTGTGACCTTTCACCCCTAAATTCTTTGGTGTGCATCTCCTAAGAATAAAGATTTCTGCTAAAAAGCCACAATGTAAAGCATCGCGTCTAAGAGAATTAACAATAATGCCCTACTGTCATCTAATAAGCAGTCCATTTTCAAATTTCCCAGTTGTCCCCCAAATGTCTCTCAGTATAACTCGTTTTTTTTCTGTTCTTCATTATCAACTTCTTTGTTTTTGTTGTTGTTTTGAACCAAGACCTGATCAAGTTAAACACACTATATTTGATTGTTATGTCTCTTTAGACTCTTTTAATCCGTTAATCTAGAACAACACTCTTTTATTCATGATAATGATTTTTTTTTAAAGTTCAGGACAGTTCTGTAAAATTTTCCATATTCTGGTTTGGCTGATTGTTTTGTCATACTGCTATTTAACTTGTCCCTAGTCTATCCCCTCTATTTCCTGTCAGTCGAAGGATAGGTCTAGAGGCTGATTAGATTTGGGTTAGACACTTTGGCAAGAACACTTCATAGATGATTGTGTGTAGTTCATGTTGCATCTTATCAGGAGGTTGCCTCGCTATGAGTATTCAATCATGTTTGATCACTTGAGCAAAGTGATGATCTTTCCAATGTAAAGGTCCTTTCCTCCATGTAATTAGTAGGTAACTCTGGAGTGATAATATTGGTATATGTGAATATCCTGTTCCCCAAAAACCTTTCTTCCAGGTTTAGCATCTATTGATGATTCTTGCTGATAACAATTATTATATGAACAGCCCATCATATGTAAAATGCCTAAAGGATGACTGGGAAGAAAAAAAAAGGGAAGAAATAGAGAACAAGGTAAATAGAGACTGGAAAGCTCAAAAAGGAGCAAACAATTTCAAAAGCTTTGCCAAGGCCCTTTCTAATTTACATTCAACAGTTTCAGACTCATAAACCCTTTTAAGGAAATGCTGGCTTGAAGCCATGAGCAAAGAGAGGTAAGATGCTGTTACTTTAGTAAGAACTGGATGCATTTCAGTGAGTGTAGCATGTACAATTTGTTCTGAACTTCATCCCCAACTTTAGCCAAGAAAGAGCTAACAAGTCAGGAGGCTTTATGCAACCATGCCCCAAGTCAGGTATTCGCACAGTGGATTTCCATATGACCAGGAAGAGGTAGTTCCAGCTCAGGGCACGGTGGACCTCTTCATATAGGGCTGGTTTACACAGCATGCTCAACAATAGCCATTTATCCAGAACTCTCAGTTCCAAATCTTGACTTCTTTCCAAACAGTACTGGCTTCACTGTCCAAAAACAGGTTTCTTTGAAAGAAACAAGTAGTTACTGTGCTAATGTGTGGAATACATGCATTGTCTTAGGTAAAATGCTTTTTTTCAGATTTTAGGAAAATAAGTCTGTCTCTATGAAGCATTTTGGTAAATGCCTGCATCATAGACTATTACATCTATTCATGTATTTAAATCACTGCCAGTTATCTTAAAACACATGTCTTTTTTAAGACATCCAATATTGAAAACTTTGTTTTGAACCTTCTGCATTCTGATTCTAGTCATGACAAGCAAGAATCCTAACCCCAAAACAGACGTTAAAATTTACTTCAATAAACATAAGGAGCAAGCATAGACCCAACCTTTGGCAAAGAGTTTCAAATCTAATAGGAGAGATAAGTCATATAGAAATTCTATAACCCACAGTAGAACATGAAACACAGTAGGAAATAGACAAAGGGCTGTGAGGGAGGCAACGGCGCAGATCACTTCTCTGACTTAAGGAATCAGAGAAGGTGTCTCCTTGGGGACTCCCTCAGGAATGGAAAATGATTCCCCACTGTGGGAACTGACTCCTGGGACGTCAGCCAGTGCTGACTCACCAGGTAATTATGAAAGTCTAAACGAATGCTGCTCTCGACAAGTAATGGTTTCATGACTCCCTGGAGAAGACAGCAGTTATTTCAAGGAGACATTCTTTTTGTTTTAATTTTACAGTTTGAAAAAAATGTACTTTAAAACTATGCAAATTTAAGTTTGCTTTAATTTTATTTTAATGCATGCATAATTTTTTAAGTAGAGAGAAAGAAGAGAGTTATATTATCAAGCAACCAGCAACAGGGTGTTCCAGCTCCCAACAGGTTGGGAATTTGGAATCACTGCTCCAGGCAGCAGAAGCTAGATAAATGATGAATACACAAATTCTTCAGATACTTTTTTTCTTACAAAGGACTATAGTGTCTCTTGTCAGACACTATTATTAAATAGCAGTATGACACTGATTTCACCCCACCTGTGCCTTCTAGCCTCCTGCAAGGTCGGTCAGAGCCAGAACACCAAGTCAGGCTGCCGGGCTTGACTACTGGTGCTCACCGGGTCAAGTGAATTAGTTCAACTTTACTTCAGTTTCTTCATCTGTAGAATGGGGATAATTAAAATACCTGTCTCACATGGTTGTTGTGTGGATTAAATTAAATAATACAGACAAAGTGTTTGGCACTATGCATGAGAGAAAATCAAGACTGCATGTTATTATTATTATTGCTATTATGACCATCACCACATGCCCCCAGAGCAATCTCAATTAATTTCGGAGCAGTTAGACCCTCCTCTGCTTCTCCTGGATAGATTTTTTAAAATTAAAATATAGCTAACATACAGCTAATATGTAATATTATATTAGTTTCAGGGGTACACCATACTTATTAAACATTTATAGTCCTAAAGACGTGATCATCATAAGTCCAGCAACCATCGGACACCATACCATGCTATCACGATATTATTGACTATGTTTCCTATATTGTACATTATATCCCCATGACTTGTTTGTTTTATACCTGGAAAATTAAACCTCTTATTCCCCT
>NW_017731957.1:1310994-1312254 GCF_001890085.2 Hipposideros armiger
AGGTAAGTTTTCTGTCATCATTTCTTCAATAGGCTTTTAATTCCTTGCTCTCTCTATTCTCCTTCTGGTATCCCTATGATATGAATGTTGTTATGTTTGATGTCCCAGAGGTCTCTCAAACTATCCTCATTTTTTTGGATTTTTTTTTCTGCTCTGATTGGGTGTTTTCTGCTACCCTGTCTTCTAAATCAATGATTCAATCCTCTGCTTCATCCACTCTATTGTTGATTCCTTCTAATGAAGTCTTCATTTTAGTTATTGTATTCTTTATTTCTGACTGGTTTTTTTGTTATGTTTCTATCTCCATTTTTATGTTTCTTATCTCTTTGCTGAAGTTCTCCCTGAGATCACTGAACATCATTTTGAACTCTGCATCTGTTAGATTGCTTGTCTGAATTTTGTTTAGTTCTTTTTCTGGAGCTTTGTTCTGTTCATTTTTGGGGACATGTTTTATTGTCTCCCTATTTTGGCTGCCTCACTATGTTTGTTTTCCTGTATTAGGTATAGCTGCTATGTCTCTCAGTCTTAGTAGAGTGGCCTTATGTAGTAGGTATCCTGTGGGGTTCCAGTGACATAGTCTCCCTCATCACCTAAGCCAGGTGCTCCAGGTGTGTCCTTGTGTGGGCAGTATGTGCCTTCCTGTTGTAATTGAGCTTTGGTTGCTGTTTGCACATGAATGGGAGGGATTGAACTTCAGGCTGATTGGTTGTGAGTACTGGCTGTGACTACAGTAGAGAAGCTGTTGTACAGGGGTTCATCCTCTGGAGCAGGATTTGGAGCAGGGCTCTTATGTCTGCCCAACCTGCCCTTTGGGTGTGTCATCTTTGGAGCAGCTGGGTGATGCTCTGGCTCATTCTGAAGTTGGCCATTGGGTGTGCCAGCCTGGGGCTTCCTGGGAAGGGCTGTCATGAGGCCAAGTTCAGACCCAGCCTGTGCCCTGCCCTTGGCCACCTGGCATGAGCCACAAAGCAATCCACAGGTGGATGCCACTGGTACTGAGCTTAGAGGTGCCTCATGAGGCCAAGCTGTGAACCAAGATGATCTGCCACTAGTGCTGGGCTCGGGGTGTCTCAGAAAGGGTTATGTGACATGCTGAAGTTAGATGCTGCTTGTTTGGGTTTTGTGTATCCTCGAGAGGTTTTTAGGAAAGTCCACAGCATAAGCCAAGATAGGGTTTTTTTGGATGAAAAAGCCACTAGAAGTGGCTTGGGTGTGCCTGAAATTTGGGTGGGGTCTCAGGGAATCTCTAGGGTGGGGCAA
>NW_017731957.1:1313429-1314453 GCF_001890085.2 Hipposideros armiger
ACCTTTCAAGCTGCTGCCTCAATGCTGGAGCTCAGAGCAAGTGAGTCCAAAAGTGAGTAAGTCCATGCATGGGCCCTTTAAGAGGAATACCTGGGACGCCAACAGCCTTCCATCTCACTCAGTCACAATCTCCACTGATTTTCACAGCCAGAAGTTATAAGGACTTCTCTTCCTGGCACTGGAATCTTGGGCTGGGGAGCCTGGTGTGGGGCTGAGACCACTCACTCCTCTGGAGGGACCTCCCCAGCTGAGACATCCCATTCAATTTCTAACAGTTACATGTAGGGGTGGGACCAGCCAGTTCTGTGTCTCTGCCCCTCCTACCAGTCTCAATGTGGCTCCCTCTGTATGTCCATAGTTGTAGGGCTTCAGTTCAGCTAGACTTCAGGTGATTCTCAATGATAGTTGTTCTGTTGTTTAATTGTAATTTTGATCATGAGAGGAAGCAAGCACAGCATTTACTTACTTCGCCATCTTGACTCGAAATCTTAGATAGTTCTGTAGGAAAGGAATTTCCTCCTCCAGGAAAAACAAATACTGAATAATAATTAAATAACAATTTGAAAAATATTGTAGACATTTACTCCACAAAGCAAGACAGCCTTCTTCTAATCAATAAAAGATTCCCCTGGCAGTATCTTTTTAGAGTCACTTATTTTATAACCATATTAACCAAACAGAAGAATTCAAAATAAAGTTATCACATGGTTTTCCTTACAATCCAAACTTAATTCAATTTAAGGAAAGGAAAGAAGGAAAAGACTTAGGCATTGGATGGCTAGTTAGAGAACAGGGAGATTTCTTACATTAGAAATAAGTCCATTGGTCCAATTCTTACTGAAACTTTTCTGTTCCACGTACTGGATTATTTTATTTGTTTGTTTGAGGTGTTTTTGTGTACGTGTGCTTTCTGTTTGTTTGTTTTTTGTTTTTAAAGATTTTTATTGGGGAATTGGGGGATGGGAACAGCGCTGGGGAATCGGGGGAAGAAGAACAGACAAGTTGCTGTCCTTTTGTTCTTCAG
>NW_017737090.1:0-1241 GCF_001890085.2 Hipposideros armiger
TTGAACATTTTTTCAAATGCCTGTTGGCCATCTGTATGTCCTCTTTAGAGAAATGCCTCTTCATATCCTCTGCCCATTTTTTAATTGGGTTGTTATTATTTTTGGTGTTGAGTTGCATGAGTGTTTTATAAATCTTCGATATTAACCCCTTATCAGATATATCATTGGCAAATATCTTCTCCCATTCAGTAGGCTGCCTTTGTGTGTGTGTGTGTGTTTAATTTTATTGAGGAATTGGGGGAGGGGAACAGCATTGGGGAATCAGGAAGGGGAACAAACAAGTTGCTGTCCCTTTGCTCCTCAGTCTAGTTGTGGAGGACGTCGCTTCACTGACCCAAGTTGGCACCATCACTGCGCTCTTCCCCAGCGAGGCACTTGCTTGCCGGCCATTGGACGCTGCTCACAGTGGCTCACAGCAGTTCACAAAAGCTCATGCCCACTGCCGGCCAGCCCCACTGCAGCCCACACCTTCGCTGGCAATTCACTGCAGCCGAGCTCCAGGTTCAGCTGTTGTTCTTAGCTGTAGAGGGTGCAGCAGCAGTAGCCCACATGTGAGATCTGAACTAGGGCCCTGCTGCTCAGAGCTGGCATCCCAAACCAGCTCATAACCAAAGCGCCACTTGGTGATGTCCTTTGCTGTGAAAAAGCTTTTAAGTTGGATGTAATTCCGTATGTTTATTTATTTTTTATTTCCCTTGCCCAAGGGGATATATCAGTAAAAATATTACTCAGGGTAATGTCAACAAGTTTACTTCCTATGTTTTCTTCTAGGAGTTTTATGGTTTCAGGTCTTACATTTAAGTCTTTAATTCATTTTGAATTTGGTCTCGTATATGGCATAAATAGGTCGTCCATTTTCTTTTTCTTTTTTTTTGCATGTGTCAGTTCAATTTTCACAGCACCACTTATTAAATAGTCTATCTTTACTCCAAAGTAAATTCTTGCTTCCATTATCATAGATTAAATGACCATATATGGATGGATTTATTTCTGGGCTCCCCAGTGATTTCTTTTCTTTTTTCTTTTTCTTTTTTTTTAAATTGGTGAATTGGGGGATGGGAACAGCACTGGGGAATTGGGGCAAGGGGAACAGACAAGTTGCTGTCCTTTTGTTCTTCAGTCTAGTTGTGGAGGATGTTGTTTCACTGGCCCAAGTTGGCACCATCATTGCGTTCTTCCCAGAGGAGGCAGATCAGTCTCCGGCTTCTGGACGGCCACTCACTGCGGCTGCTGGCCGCTCA
>NW_017737091.1:0-1190 GCF_001890085.2 Hipposideros armiger
ATTGCCTTTTTCCCTCTGAGGACGTGATATTCTCTCTCAAATGGGTGTTTTACTTTGCAGTCCTGGCACTAAAGTCACTTCCCAAATGCTACAAATGAGATTTGATCCTCAAGGAGGTTTTGGAAAAAAACCAGTCTAGACAGTTATACCCCATTAATGTACAACCTAAATTTGACAAAACTGGACTAGGGTATCCAAATTTATAGACAGGGCCATTGTCTCTCAGACTGCTGATCCCATAACTTGGAAAAACAACTCTCCGGTATGGGTTGAAAAATGGCCCCTTTCATCTGAAAAGATATCAGCAGCAAAACAGTTAGTACAACAGCAATTAAAACAAGGCCATATAGAGCCCTCTACTAGTCCCTGGAATACTCCAATTTTTGTTATCAAAAAAATCAGGTAAATGGAGACTGTTACAGGATTTAAGAGCTGTTAACTATGGAGGATATGGGTGCTTTGCAACCTGGACTACCATCGCCTTCTGCTATTCCTAGAGGTTATAATATTGTAATAATTGATCTGCAAGACTGCTTTTTCTCCATTCCCTTATATCCCCCGGATTGTCAAAGATTTGCATTTAGCATTCCTTCAGAAAACTTTAAGCAGCCTTATCAGAAATATCAATGGAAAGTCCTTCCACAGGGAATGAAAAATAGTCCTACCCTTTGTCAGAAATTTGTAGATACTGCTCTTCAAACTGTTAGACAAAATTTCCCTGAAGTGTATCTAATACATTATATGGATGATATATTAATTGCTCATTTAGATAGGAAAGTTCTTCAAACAGTTCTAACAGTCACTGTATTAACCTTGAAAGAATTTGGATTGCAAATAGCACCTGAAAAAATCCAAACAGAGCCACCCTTTTCTTATTTGGGTAGAACCTTACAAACTTCCTTTTACACCCACCAACCTTTAGAACTTAGAAGAGATCATTTGCAAACCTTAAACGACTTTCAAAAATTGTTAGGAGATATCAATTGGATTAGACCTTTACTTAAGCTTACCACTGCAGATTTAAAGCCATTGTTTAATGTTTTACAAGGAAACTCCGATCCCAGGTCTCCCAGGAATCTTACGCCTGAGGCAGCAGAGGCTTTAACAGTTGTGGAAAAACACATCAACACAGCCACTTTGCAGTATTTAAATTATTCACTGCCTTGGTCTTTTGTTGTATTACCCACTTG
>NW_017737092.1:0-1216 GCF_001890085.2 Hipposideros armiger
CCTGAATGAGGTTCTGCTGAGTGCTGTATCAAAACATAAAAGGCGTCACTAAGTCCAGATGTAAATGTGCCCAGTGTGTTAGAAAAAAATCAACATCACCTCCTCCCACGTATTTTAAATGCGACCCGCCATAATGTCTTGGCACCCGCAGCACTAATCCAGCAACTACACGCCCAGGCTCTGATAAAGAGAGGAGAAAAAGGCAGGTGCAAGTCCTACAACCCAAACTGACGGGCATAAAATCAGTCTTTGGTGTCGACCAAACGCCATTTAACACGTCTTATTTGGGACACAGGATATGACCTAAACATAAAATGAGGCTGCTTTCAACATTCACTCCAATCTTCCTGTGCCGATCTACCAAGAATTTTAACAGAAAAGGTTGTTTTCTATGCGTATGATAAGCAAGGAGAAAAGGCTGTATTATATACAATTCATGCTTCAGTTACAAAATGCATGGACCACTTAATAGGGAGTGGAAGTAGTGTTTCCCTGGCTTTCCAACAGGGATTTTAAAATCCAAGCATGGCATTCATCTTCCTTTGGATAAGCGGATGGTAAAGGACAAAGCAGGGGAGACTCCGTGTTTTCTCTACTCAGGCAAAGAACGTAACTGGAGCGACCCCAAAACACACACTCCTAGTACCTGTGCAGCCGGGGCTTGTCCGCTGCCGGCCTGAGGAACGGACTCGACCAGTGAGGCCAGCCAGCCCGTGCACACACCTCTCCGCACACCCTCCGACGTGCTGGCCGAAAACTCCACAACGTTAAAAATGAAGCGAAGCTTCCCAGGCTGAGACAGACTGGAGCTGCAAAGGCACACAAGCGTTTTTAAACTCCGTCAGGACCAGAACATCAAGGTCAAACGGCTTCCGTACAGCAGGGAGGATGCCTCCCTCCTAAGGGGCTCTAATCTACTTCCAGCTCCTCAGAGGGAGAGCTCTGTTGCCACTTAAAGGCCCCGGCCCCACCTTCATTCTGTGATGCCATTTAGGAAAGTTTCTAATGACCTGTCTGTCTTCCAGACGAGGTAAGATGTGTACACTTTCCTGTCTCTTCCCACCCTCCCCCATGCTCAGGGGAGGTGGGGGTGCACCAGTGATGGCAGCAGGGAGGAACACGGGTCTGAGGCATGGGGCCCACTGAAGACCCCCCACTCTCTGAACCCCTAGAGGACAGGTCCTGAGACACATCAACGTCTTCATGCTGGCTTGTG
>NW_017737093.1:0-1189 GCF_001890085.2 Hipposideros armiger
TATATATATATATATATATATATATATATATATATATGGTGTGACAAATAATTTAAAACAATGAGCTGTATGTCTATCATCCAGCTTAAAATAGGAAACATTGCCAATGCATTTGAATCTTCCCAGGCGTACCCGCTCCCTGATCACACCCCTCTTCCATCACCCCTTCCAAGGTTACCTCTGTTCTTAGTTTTCATTGTTCCCTTGCTTTAAAAAAAAGTGACCACATATACATGTATCCCTAAAATATAATTTCTATAGCCGCATTTTTGAAATTACAAAAATTTATTAGACATTAGGTGTTCTGTGAGTTGATTTTGTTACCCAATGTTTGCAAAATTCATTCACATTGATGTACATAGTCATCATTCATCTATTTTAATTAACTGTTATATAGAACTCCATTTTTTTAGAGAGCTACAATTTATCAGTTCTCCTGTTGATGGAAGATTGGGTTGTTTTCTAGTTTTGTGACTATGGAATAAAGGTACGATAAAACATTCCTATATGCTTCTCTTTGTGCACTTTTTCATGAGTGTTTTCAAGAGTGGGATTACTGGGACATTGAGTTATGGACAGGTTTAACTTTTACCAGTTAACACTCAATTGTTATCTTCCAAAGTGCTATACCAATTTATACTCTATTGAGCAAAGATAGGAGTTTCAATAGCCATTTCTTAATACTGTCAAAATTTAATTGAAAAACTGGTAGTTGTAAAATGGTGTCTTATGGTGGTTTTAGTTTATATTTTCCTATTTACAAATGATACTGAGCATCTATTCATACTTTTTGTCATTTGTTTCTTGTTAATTGCATGTTCATATCTTTCATTCATTTTTCATAAGCAATTCATCTTTTTTATATTGATACAAATCTTCTGATTGATACTTAAATGTCTCCTCTCCATGTGTGACTTGGCTTTTGAATTTATGGTATATTTTGATAGAAAAAAAAGGTTCCTAATTTTAATATAGTAATTTAATTAATGAACCTTTATGATTTTTGCATCTTGTCTAATAAATCCTTTCCTATTGTGAGATCATGTAGATATTTTATATCTTCTAAATCTTTTAAGGTTTGCCTTTCAAAGTTCTTAGTCCAACTTGACTTAACAAAACTTGACCTGGCTTGACTTTAAGTGTGTGTGTGTGTGTGTGTGTGTGTGTGTGTGTGTGTGTGTGTGTGTGT
>NW_017737094.1:0-2087 GCF_001890085.2 Hipposideros armiger
TGGAATTGGCGCAGGACTGAGTGTGTGTGTGTGTGTGTGTGTGTGTGTGTGTGTGTGCATGTGTGAATGTGTGTGTGTGCATGCGCATGCAGTCTTGGATCCACACCCTCCACACAGCTTGTGCTGCGTAGCCAGGGAAATGCCTGGCAGGCACGCTCTGACTCCAACAGACTGCTTATTGAGAACCAGGAGTGCGAGATTCATCTTAGGTCCCCCATTGCCACACTGCGCATGCAGAGTTGCCTGGCTGGCGATTGGCTGATGGGCTGCTCGGCCTGATCTACAAGCGGCTGATTGGGACAGGCTGAGACTGAGAATTTTCCTGGGAGTGTAGGGCTGTGAGCTGTGCGCCTGTGTGATTCAGCCAGGGCTTTCCATGAGAGTTTGTGTGTGCTGGCTGCCCATGCAGGGGTGCATGCTGCTCTGACTTGGTGGGGGCCAGTGACCACATCCTGTGGTGCCTGGGGTGCCTGCCTGTCCCACCTAGAGCTGTGTTGCCAAGGGCACCCTGAGTACCTGGTCCCTGGACCCTACCTCCCCAGGCTACAGAGGGTTTTTTGCAGCAGCAGAGAGCCTGCAACAATCTGTGAGGATTTTTGGTGGTGAGCTCGGTTCCAGAGCACAGAGAAGCTAACTGTGGAAGCTCACTTCAAGTCTAGAGGGTGGTCAGCGCATGACTCACTGAGCCCTTCCCACCAACAGCTTGTGCTGAGTCACCCAGAGTCTCTCTATTGTTGAGCAAGTGGTCTGCAGATTAAAGCGGGTGGAGAACACCTTCCCTGTTTATTTTTTTCTGTTTTTCCTCTTTTTCTCTTTTTTCTTTTTCTTTCTTTTTTTGGTCTTTTTTTCCTTTGTTTTTGTTTCTAGGTGATCTAATACATCAAAGCAATCAGAGTGACAACCAGAATGAAGAAACAAAGAAACATGTCCCAAGTAAAAGTTCAGAAGAAACCTCAAGAAATGAAACTAAATGAAACAGAGGTATCCAACCTTTCAGAGACAGAGTTTAGAACACTGATGATAAGAATGTTTAAGGAATTTAAGGAGGACATAAAGAAGGANTGTCATATAATATCATTCATACCATTGTCATAAAATTCTTTTTTAAAAATTTCTGTGACATCAGTTGCAATGGTCCCTGTTTCGTTTCTGATTTGACTTATTTGCATTCTGTACTTCTTTCCTAGTGTTGGTAAGGATCTATAAATTTGTTAATCTGCTTAAAAACCAGTGTTGGGCCAGCCAAGTAGCTCCTTGATTAAGAGTTGGCTTGGGAGCGCGAGCTCTGAGCAGCAGGGCCGCTGGTTCAGATCCCACATGGGCCAGTGATGCTGTACCCTCAACAGCTAAGATGGCAAAGGACAGCTGGACCTGGAGATGGGCTGCCATGAGTCACTGGTGACAGTGTAGGCTGCACTGGGGCTGCAATGGGCTGCCATGAGCTACCGTGAGTGGCCAGCAGCTAGCATGAGCTGCCGTGAGCCACTGTGAATGGCCGTCCGAGGGCCGGCGACTGATCTGCTTCAGCCAGGAGGAGCGCAATGATCACAATACCAACATGGGCCTGTGAAGAACTAAAGAACAGCAACTTGGTTATTCTCCTTCCCCAATTCTCCAATGCTGTTCCCTCACCCAATTTCCCAATAAAATCTTTGAAAACAAACCAGCTATTAGTTTGTTGATTTTTTAATATTGTTTTCTAGTCTCTTTTATTTACTTGTCCTCTAATATTTCTCATTTTTTCTTACCTTCTACTAAAATTTGTTTTAGTTTGATGGGGGTTTTTTTAGTTGTAAAAGTTGATTTCTGATTTGTGGTGTTTTCTCTTTTTAATATAAATACAATTCTGCTTCTCTTTGTGCTGCTATCACTGCTATCCACCAATTTTAGTCTGTTATATTTTCACCCAGATTTTTAAAAAATGCTGTTGTGATTTCTTTTAACTACTGGTTGTTTAATGACTTGTTTACTTTCTACAGTTTTTGGATGTTTCTGTTTTCCTTCTGTTTGTTTCTAGTTTCATTTCATTGTGTTTGGAGTAGATGCTTTTTTTATTGAATTTGTAAAAGAATTTCATATTTGGTTTG
>NW_017737095.1:0-1240 GCF_001890085.2 Hipposideros armiger
CAAATTCAATTAAGGCTCACACATCACATTTGGTTGTTTGTCTCCTTTTCTCTTCTAAACTAGAACATCCTGTTTTTTGAAATGTTCTTGACTGTTTGAAGAGTCCAGCCAATTTTCTTCTGGAATGCCCCACATTCTGGATCTGTGTTTTCCCAAAATGTTGTTTAAATGTACCTCTATCCTCTGTATTTCCAGTTATATTAAAGACTGCATCTAAAGGTTTGATTAGAATCAGGTTAACTTTTTTAAAGATTTTTTTGGGAATTGGGGTAGGGGAACAGCATTGGGGAATCGGGTAAGGGGAACAGACAAGTTGTTGTCCCTTTGTTCCTCAGTCTAGTTGTGGAGGACATTGTTTCACTGGCCCATGTTGGTGTTATCACTGTGATCTTCCTGGGTGAGGCAGTCACTCGCCGGCCACTGGGCAGCGGCTCAGGCAGCTCATGAAAGCGCACGCCAGCTGTCGGCCAGCCCCACTGCAGCCCACGCCATCACCAGCAACTCCAGCAGCCCAGCTCCAGGTTGAGCTGTTGCTCACCATCTTAGCTGTAGAGGGCGCAGTGTCACTGGCCCTCATGTGAGACCTGAACTGGGGCCCTGCTGCTCAGAGCTGGTGTCCCAAGCCAGCTCTTAACCAATGTGCCACTCGGCTGGCCCCAGGTTAACATTTTTGGCAAGAATAATTTATGGGTGATGTTGTTTTCTTTATATTGTATCATATAAACAATGGAACAAAATTTTAAAAAGAGTGTACTACCAAATAGTGTAGTATATTCAGGTTTTGATAACTACTAGCAACTAGCTCTAAAGTAGGAACAATGATAAAACAAAGAGAACAGGCATATTTAGATTTACAGAACAAAAATTAAAAAGTATAAAATGATGGGGGGTGGGCAGGAAAGCCATGGACCTACTCAGCTCTGGGTCTAGAATCAGCAGGTAGTGACAGCCAGAGCTGACTTAGGCTTCCAGGAAATAACAATAATGTGTTCCACTTAATGAAACTAGTTCACTGCTTGAGGTTGGGGGCTGGGAAGTGCCACTTTGGCTCCTAAAAAGAGATTATAAAATGTGCTGACAACAGTTTAGGATTTTTAGAAAAGTTACAGAATTAAGAATGGGGAAGGACTCTGATAAAGCCTCAAGCCCAGGACATGAAACAAGTGACTCGGTGACTTAATCTTTGATATCCTTAATCTAAGACACCATTTTTATACCTATTCTTACTCGGGGGGGGGGG
>NW_017737096.1:0-1166 GCF_001890085.2 Hipposideros armiger
GGAAATGAAAAAAACAAAGCTGAGGTGCAATACTACTACCAGACAAAATAGACTTTAAACAAAGGCTAAAACAAGAAAAAAAGGAGGACCCTGTAATCCTACTTCTGGGCATTCATTTGAAGAAACACAAAATGCTACTTCAAGGGGACATGTGCATCCATATGTTCATTGCAGCATTGTTTACAATGGCCAAGATGTGGAGCCAGCTTGGTTGTCCATTGGTGAATGAGTAAAGAATTGGTGATACATATATACAATAGAAGATTGCTTGGCCAGGGAAGGGAATGGGTTCTTGCCATCTGCAGGGGCAAGAATGAACCTGGAGGATACTGTGCTGAGTGAAATATGTCAGACAGAGAAAGACAGATGCAATGTTATTTCACTTGTATGTGGAATATAAAGAACAAAATAAAGAAACAAACAAAATGGAAACAAGCAGAGATACAAGAACATTTTAATGGTTGCCAGATGGGAGAGGGGCTGGGGATGAGTAAAAAAGAGGAAGGGATTAAGAAGGGATTAAGGGATTAACAAACTTGTTACAAAGTAGTCTTGGGGATGTAGGGTATAGCATAAGGAATATAGTTAATAACATTGTAATGATTAAGTATGGTGTCAGATGGGTACTTTTGGGTCGTCAGGAAAGTCATGGCATATTTTTCTGTTTTTCAATGCAAAAATGTGTCATGACTTTCCCGGCGACCCAATAGATTTATCAAGGTGATAGATGGCGGGGGGGGGGAGCAGGGTAGAAAAGATGAAGGCATTAAGAAGCACAAATTGGTAGTTACAAAATAGTCATGGTAATACAAAGCATAGGGAATGCAGTCAATAATATGGTCATAATTATGTATAGTGCCAGGTGGGTACTAGACTAGTCAGGAGGATCATTTCTTAAATTATATAAATGTCTAACCACTATGCTGTACACCTGAAATTAATATAATATTGAATGTCAAATGTAATTGAAAAGACAGAAAGCCAGGGGAAGAAGAAGGGGAATAAGAGGTTCAAATTTCCAGGTATAAAACAAATGTCAAGGGGATGCAATGTACAGCATGGGAAATATAGTCAATAATTTTGTGATAGCATGGTAGGTGTCAGACGGTTGCAGGACTTATCATGGCGATCACTTCTTTAGGCGTATAAATGTTGAATAACTATGG
>NW_017737097.1:0-1206 GCF_001890085.2 Hipposideros armiger
AATATTAAGTCTTCTAATTCGTGAACATTATATGTCTTTCCTTTTATTTGTGTCTTCTTTAATTTCTTTGAGCAATGGTTTTTAATTTTCAGTGTATAAGTCTTTTGCTTCCTCATTTAAATTTATTTCTAAGTATTTTATTCTGTCTGATGCTATTATAAATGGAATTGTTTTCTTAATTTCCTTTTTGAATTCTTTATTTAGTATATAGAAATGCAACTAGTTTTGTGAGTTGATTTTGCATCCTATAACTTTGCTAAAGTAATTTATTAGTTTCTAATAGTTGTTTGTTTTTAATTTTTTTGAGGGGTGTGGAATCTTTAGGGTTTTCTACACATATGATCATGTCATCTGCAAGGAGAGGTAATTTTGCTTATTTCTATACCATTTGGATGTCTTTCTTTTTTTTCTTTTTTTTTTTCTTGCCTAATTACTCTGACTAGGGCTTTCAATGCTATGTTGAATAGAAGTGGCAAGACTAGGCATCTTTCCCTTGTTCCTGATCTTAGAGGAAAAGCTTTCAGTCTTTCACCATTAAGTATGATGATAGCTGTGGGCTTTTTACAAATGGGTTTTATTATACTGAAATAGTTTTCTCCCATCTCTAGTTTGTTCAATGAGTGCCTTTCTTGAAAGAAAGAAAGAAAGAAAGAAAGAAAGAAAGAAAGAAAGAAAGAAAGAAAGAAAGAAAGAAAAAGAAAGTCAGACTTTGAAGGTGAGGTCAAAAAGGCACTGCAGCTTCCTACTTTCCCACTCTCTCCCTCTCTCTCTCTTTCTCTCTCTCTCTCTCTTTCTCTGTCTCTCTCTTTCTCGCAACCTTTTCCATGAGGGAAACCAACTGTCATGTATTGAGACTCTGTGGAGAGGACTACATGGCAAGGAATCAAGGTTTGGCAAGAAACCAAAGCCAGCATGAACTTTCTAGACATTGAATTAGACATCTTAGTAGCAGATCCTTCAGTCCCAATTAAGCCTTGAGATGAACAGTCACAGTTAATGTCCTGAATGAATCTTCATAAAAGATACTGAACCAGAACCATCCAGCTAAAGCCACTTCTAAATTTCTGACCCACAGAAACTATGAGATAATAAATGTTTGTTGTTTTATGCCACTAGATTTTGGGATAATTTGTTATGCAACAATAAACATCAAATATATATGTGAATAAAAATTAATTACATATTTAGCACCTGATATAATTTTTT
>NW_017737098.1:0-1239 GCF_001890085.2 Hipposideros armiger
GCGGCTGCTCAGCTCAGGCTGGACTCGAACCGCTGTTGCTCAGAGCTCAAACTCTTGAGCGAGCTCTTAACCAACTGAGCCACTCAGCCGGCCCTCCAAGCCAACTCTTAACCAACGCGCCACTCGGCCGGCTCTGAATTGAGCTTTGGGCCTCAGTTTCTCCATCTGTAAAATAGGGATAATAATGGTACACAGCCTTCAGAGGTAACATGAGGATTAACGATAATGCACATAGTGTACCTAGGATGCTGTGTTCATGTAGCCTAATTAATACTAACCTGAAGGAAGTACAATTAATAAATTTCATCTGTGCTTAATGACATCATGATCCTAGGGTGATATATTTGGAAAAATGGTTGACTGCAGTGCTGGGGCAGAGAAAAGACAAGATGAGCCTGGAAACATCTTGAAATACCAGAAAGTAAGAAAGTACTGGAAAAAAAATGATGAGGGCTTATTGAAAGGAGCCAAGCTGAAGGAATTCCCAAAGGTCAAAGTTGGACACAAAGGATCAATAAAATAAATAATGATTTAATTAGGTGATAACTCAGAATAAAACGTTCGTGAGTTCATATGCATAATAAATCATTGAATTTAAATAAATAACTAATTGAATATGGATAGAAATAAATCACCGAATAAGGTAATGGGGTCAAAAGGGCAGCTCTTCCTTACAGTAGAATGCCAATTAATAAATGTAGAATGGGAGAAATAGAAAAATCATCATTCGGCCAGCACAACAGTAACGTCTCACAGTGTTTCCCCACAAAATATTCATGAATTACAAAGGAAAAATAGTAACATTTTAGTGGAGAAACATGGCAAACACACTCTCAACCAGGAGACCATGGTTGACATCACCAATAATAAGATACAGTGAAATCATGTATCATGTCTCCCCTGATTATGATGCACCAAGAAGAGCACATAACTGATGGTATTGCCAAAAGTGCATCATGTTTAAAGTTGATAAACCAAAGGAAAAACTGTCACAGACCGGAGAAGACTAAAGAGACGTGATGATGAAATGCAATGTGGGATCCTGTGTCGCCTTACAGCGGATTCTTAGACCACCCCCCCTGCATTAGCCTCTGACCCATTAGTCGAGAGAGTGTCTTGGAAAACTGAGGCCGGATGGAATGATATCTGTAAAGCTCTCGAGGGGGGGGGTGTCTCGGCCTGACTGGGACCTGATGGAATGATATCAGCTGTCTCCCCTGGGAGGACATGTAATTATGT
>NW_017737099.1:0-1237 GCF_001890085.2 Hipposideros armiger
TTTTTTTTTTTTTTTTTTTTTTTTTTTTTTTTTTTTTTTTTTTTGTTAGCTGAGCCGTCTTGCCACCTGTTCGCAGCCCAGTGGCAGCTCAGCTGGGGCTGGGAATCAAACAAATGCTCTTCAGCAACTCAGCTGGCCCCATATTTACGTATTTCTTAATGAAACAAGAGCTTTTAATCTTCACAGAGTGACTTAGCAGTGCTGGGACAGTCAAAAATAATTCATGATGACTATAATAGAATCAAGAGTGAAGGCACACTGATGAAGGAGCCAGAGTCCAGCAGTGTGGCTGCTAACAGCCAGTGCTGATGGCAAAACAGCCAGGATCCTCAGAACACTCTTTCTGTGGGGAAATCTTGACTGTGCTTTGTATTTCTTGCTTCCTGCCTATTTTCTGGGTCTGATCTCCAGTCTTCCTGCAGTTTCTGTAAAGTATCTTATATCTTCCCAATACATCACTTTTCTATTTAAATCATATAGTATTGGTCTGTTATTTCCAGTCCAGAACTCTAAGTCCAAGAGTCATCTATTTCTAGCCTTAATGTCTGTCACATTAGAGGTGATCTTGATAAATCAATTCCAGAAGGCTTAAGAGTTAAATTCATGTGTGTTAATAAATCAGGTAGATTCTTAAAATGCTTAAATAAGTATGACCTCTTTTAAATTTGAAATTGAATCCCATAATGCTACTATTTATGGAAATTAGAACTCAGGTCAGTTAGAATAAAATTTTTATCTAGTAATTGACACTTTCCAGAAATTAGTAGATAAATTTTTTCAATTTAAAAAAGGTAAAGGCTGATAAAAAGATGTTCTATATCCAGCTAACTGGCTTCTATATGCAATTTTAATAAAACATTTTGCATAAAATTTGGCAAGAAAATAATTTAACACCTCAATTATGAATATTATCAGCTTCAGAGAATTTAATAAAAATTTTCATAGTATTAAGCATGTTGTGACGTCTCGCTTCTCCCTCCAGTCTCATAGTTTTTAAAAAAAACAATGATACTTTGACTTCTCCCAAATTTAAACATCAATCCTTGATATCTTCTTGCTATCCCAGATTTCTATATCCAACTGTATACTTAACATAGCCACATATGAGTCTCAAATTTCACACCTCCAAAACTGAACTGATCTCCCACTCTACCCTCCCCCAAATATGCTGCTTTCCTTGACTTCCCCATGTCTGAAAATGGGAATGTCATATTTCCAGATGCTGGGGGGGGGGGGG
>NW_017731958.1:0-928 GCF_001890085.2 Hipposideros armiger
CAAGTTCACACAACTTTTGAGCAATAGAGATGGGATTCAAGTCCAGGCAGCTTGACTGCAGAGCCCAAGTTCTCCAGCAACCTCTCTTCCTATTTTCAAAAGGTCTATTTTGAAAAGTATTTAGATCAGTGATTTTGACATTGATCCCTGGCAAAGGCTGAATCGATTGTTACAGAGATGATCTGTGGGTTCTCAGAGTGTTAATTTATATGGTAGACTGAGCTTCTGTGAAAAGGTCTGCTTTGCCTGATAAAAACACTTACAAATGCTGCACACACTATGAAAACTCCTTAGCCTGTATCCTCTAGGGACTAGAGCAGCCATCCTTCACCACAATGCTTATAATGAACATTTTCTCTCATACTGATCAAGTATAGCATCCATTAATTTCCCACTTAACCACACGTGTAACCTAGTAATTGTGATGCTGCCATAAATATCACCAGAAACCATGTCCCTCTCCTGGGATCACTTTCCTAGAAGTCATTATTACAGTTGAGCGGAAACCCACAGACAACTGAATTTGTGGAGGTACATAAACTGGGTCTGGCTCAATTTCCACAAGCCAGCCAAGGAAGTTCAAGTTTGTGCCAGACAACAAGAGAGTCAGATTATTCTACAGGAGCCTAAGGCTGGAGCTTGAGAGCTAAAAAAGGAATTGTAATCTAGGAACTATGGGAAGAGGATGTCTGAACCCTTTATAAAACTGGTAAACTCAACAGATTTTTGTAAATGAAAGTGGCCTAGAAAAATCGCTAAATGGCTGAGGCAAACTAAGGAAGCCTGTGGGGGCAACAAGGGTTGTGAACAGAAAAAAGAAGCAAAACTCACTTATGAGTAATAAAAATCCTACACTAGTGTCTACATTTATATTCCCTTCAGGGTTCCCTTAGAGGCAAACAGAAAATTACTCTGTAGGTCATTTCCA
>NW_017731958.1:3978-5023 GCF_001890085.2 Hipposideros armiger
TATTCTACCTGGTCTGTCTGGACAAAAATAATAAAACCTTAACAAATTTAAAGGAATATAAATCATACAAAAAGGTGTTCTTGGATCTAATACAATTAAACCAGAAATCAAAACTGAAAGATATATGAAAGAGCCACAGATTTTTGGAAATTAATACATGAAAATTAAATAACACACTTCCAAATAATATGGGTTCAAGGAATAAGTCTCAAAGGATACAAAAAATATGTTTGCTGAATGAAAATGAAACAAATCAAAATTTGTGGAATGTAGTTAAAGTGGTACTTAGAGGGAAATCTAACATTCAGTGCTTATATTTAAAAAAAGAAAAAGAAGAAAGATTAATCTGAGATTGCACCGTAGGAACTAAAAATAGATACACACATCCAAAGCAACCAGAAAGAAGCAGATCATTAGGAGAAAAGTAGAATGTAATAAAATTGAAAAAGAAAAATAATAGAGATCAATTAAACAAAAGGCTTGTTATTTGAAAATGTCAATACAAACTTGAAACTCAGGCTGATGAAATTTCAAAAAAAAAGAGAGAAGACAAAATTACCAATATCAAGAGTGAAAAATAAAGCCTCACTATAGATCCCACAGACATTAAAAGGATAATCAATACTATTAGCAACTCTTTTCCATAATTTGAAAACTTAGATGAAATGGACCAATTTCAGGAAAGACAAAACCTACCTAAACTCACTCAAGAAGAAGTAGACAAACTGAATGATCCTACTTATTTTATTGAAGAAATCAAATTTGTAGTGGAAAATTTATTTATTTATTTATTTATTTATTTATTTATTTATTTATTTATTTATTTATTATTCCATTTCATATGAATGGAAAACTTCTTTTAAAAATATCTGCCTAGATCTGAAGGGGTTTACTGCTGAGCTTTATCAAATATTTAAGGAAAAATTATATCAATCATATACAATATCTTTTAGAAAATTAAAGAGAATAAAATACTTCCTCACAAATTTTGAGGTCAGCGCTATTGTAGTACCAAAACTAGACTAAGATATTATAAGAGAACTGC
>NW_017731958.1:6836-29231 GCF_001890085.2 Hipposideros armiger
CTAATCATGTGAAATCATCAGAGAAGATAAGCCTAAAACAAAACACCTCCTCCAGAAAAAAAAAAAGGGAAGGGTAGAGAGTAGCAGGGATTTGGTAGAGGTGTATCATTTTTATTTGCATCCAGAAAACTGAAACCATGGACAACTATCTTGACAATCCTGTGTATATGACTGGATCACTGAACTTGACTGGTCCCCACTCTATTCAGGAAAGGATAGAGATAAGCCCTCCTCTCCTCTCCTCTCTCCCATAATACACTGGTAAAAAATACATGAAAAATTATTTTTCCAGGTATAGCTGCATTTTTCTTTCTCCAAACCCTTGTTGAAATTACCCTATTTCTTTTTTATCACCAAGATTACTTATATTCACTTAAAAAAATGTGGGACAACTAATAGTCTGTAACCTTTAAATGTCTCAGAGGCAGACAGAGAAAGAGAAGTCACTAATCATTAGAGAAAAACTCATTTCTCTTTGTACTGACTTCAGAAGGTGAACTGAAAGTTACCTTCAAGCGAACATTCACTTTCAACATCAAGGCCCAGTGAAGAATCTAAAACTGGATTTGGATATATTTAATTAGAGCTAAGTTCTTTCAAGGACTTTAGATCCTTCTGCTAAAGATGAAATAAAACAGTGCGAGATTGAAGTGGTTGGCTCTTTTAAGCTCAATAAATAGCCTGTTCAATTATTAAGCCTTTCCCAATCCATTGAACCAGAATTAATCATATACTAGGTTCATATTAACTCTGGAATTTATATAGCATTTATTATATTACACCTTGCCCCACCCTTTACTTAGTATATAAGCCTGATCTCACCTACTAGACTTTACTTTCTGAAGGTCAGAACCTTCAGAACATTTCTAAAGTTTTATTTATCTAAATCATCATGGTGCTTTGACTAATGCCTTATAATGGGGGACAAGTAACGTTCTATTGAATAAAATAGATTGTTAGTTTTATTATCCCTTCTGGCAAGATAATTGATATCTCTATACCTATACTGACCTTTACCTATATCTATATCTAATCTATATCTGTCTTTATCTATCTAGATATAAATATAGATATAGGTGTAGATAGAGGAATGGATTTTGACACAATTGGGCATCTGGGTTACTTAGTATATAACGGTTGTGTCTCTAAGGATACACAATCACTATATATGTAACTAAAAGTTTTAGTGGTACTGCTACAATCACAAGTTACAATTCAGGTTAGAGAAGAATACAACAGTGTTACACCAAATGTTTACACAAAGCCAGTTTTAAGGTAACTTTTAAATAAAAGATCAGAGGAAAATCATCTATTTAATCATTCACAAATAATTAATTGGTTCTTTTTATTAGTCAAAAATGACATACTTAGTAGAATGTGAGTCTGGATGGAATGTATTTCTGCTTTGTTCACTGATGGGTTCTTAAAGACTGGAGGAGTACTAAGAATATAATGGGTCTCAATAAATATTTATGAAATGATGGAATGTATGAACTCTAAGAAATAAATATAAATCAGAAAACTTTTTTAGGAATCCTTTTATAGTCTTTAATAAGAAGTAATAATTATATATTGGGAAATGAATTCTTAGCCATGAAGTTTTTTTCTTGGTTGTTTCTACAACTTCCAGAAGACATTCAATTTGACCTTACCCCAATCATCATAAAAAAAGACAAAAGATGCTTTGCAGAGAGAACCCGATCACTGTTTATCCACTTACAGGTGAAAAGCTTCCCTTTTTCATAGACAAAATGATAACAGTGATGCCACCCACTTACAACTTTCTTTCTCATTGGGGGATACCAGGATGTTTTCTCTATTCTCAACTAGCATGCCCTCATTTTTGTTATGACAACTATAAAGGAGTGTTCTTTATAAAACCAAAGCATGTCCCTCCTATTTGCTCATCTTTTGTTTAAATTATCTCTTGGGAATGGATACATCCTGCTATATACTAGATTGGATTTCTATAAGTTCACAGCCAAAGTAAATATTGCACAGGTCAAATAGCCAAAAATTTTACTGGACCTACTCAAACAGTACTGACCAAGACACATCACAATTCATACCATCTTCCTTTGCGTATCTCAAAACATCAGGAACACAAATCATTGCAGATAGTCTAAACACAATGAAACATTTTTTAAAGGCTACCATTTAAAAATCATTTTATATAAAGTGCATGGAGTGTATAAAAGGAGGCTCAGCTGTCATTCAGGAGACCTGATATCCAGCCACAGCTTTGACAATTATTTGCTGTGTAATGCTGAGCAGGAGAGAACCTCTTTTACATGTCACTTTGCATATTTATCAATTGTATATAACCAGTGACTAATGCTAAAGATTATATGAATCAGTATTCTTCAGTAGAGAGCCATTATAATGACTTGTTACATGGATTAGTATGCACCATACTATATGTCATGTTTATTCTATACGGTGAAATACCTGGTATAGCAGATAACCGATGATATTGGGTCAATCTCGTTAATCCACACCAAGTAATTTTTAAATGTTTGCTGTTTCTAATATTTCTGTAATATACTTAATGGCTTACCAACAAATTAGGAGTACAATTTTTTAATTCTAAGAAAAAAAGCCAGATAAGTCTGCTGTTATTCCCACTCTACAGATGCAGAAACTAAAGTTCCAAAATGGTGAGCAACTTAAATCTGCACAGAAAGCAAACATATGGTGATGGAAGGAGCACTGACTCTGGGTGGTGAACACAAAATGTGATGATGTATTACAGAATTGTACACCTAAGCCTATGTAACTGTACTAACCATTGTCACCTCAATAAACTTTAATTTAAAAAATGTAAAAATCTGCACAGAATGTAGGTAAGAAATCTAAAACTAGCTTCTAGTTCCTGTGAATCCTATGACTCTTTTCACTGTAACCCATTGCCTGTGTTCAATCTTCCAGAGAGTACTTTTCTATGAGACAAAAGACAGTCTCACAGTCATAACAGCTCAATCTTTCTCTCCTCAAGATTTTAGATTTGAAGAGCCAGTGGACGGGCTTGTGTTCTCCCAGCTCACCCTGCAGCCTCCTTTAATCTTGACATCTCCAGCCCCAGAAGTCCACACAGAGTTACAGAGCAATCAGAGGCAACATTAATTAGGATATTAGGATTTAAGCCTTGCATTTAGTTTTTCTTCAGAAATACCTTGACATTTAGATTTTTTTTTTAAGAAAAGCATGAAGCAAACTTTATATATCTTTGAGTCAATGTTGGAGGACAAATTTGGATGATAGGAAGTATACTGAGTGGTAAGTCAGTTAATTACAAACTGTCTTTGGATGAACCTGTTACTGTTTATCTCAATTTCAAATGAAGAGAATTGTTTCCTACCACACAAGGTTTTAGTCTTCCCTGAACAAATTTTTGAGAAGATACTGGTGTACAGTGAAAAAGAAAGGGGGTAGGTCTTCATTAACTTTAGAAAGTACTACCTTATGCTGAGTGAAGTGGGTTTCCCTAATAAAGTTTTTCACAGAGTCTTCACTCTGCTAATATGAATTATGAGATCTAAGGACGAGGTGCTGTAAACAGAGTTTCCTAAATATTTTTTTCACCACAGAACACTTCTTGCCCATAGATTTGGAAAAGCTGCCCTGTAGTTTATTGTCTCTGTCATTTATACAGTTCATAAGAAGACAAATACACATATCATAGGATTTAGAAACATTTAAATAATTATATTTGAGCAAACTCTTGGTTACCTATCGGGGTAGGTACAGAAATATCCCTGCTGAGGGGTGTGTTCCTTTTTTCTCTCTTCTCGTGCTCTGTGGTGTGTCTCAGGGAAAAGAAAGCACTTTAGGCAACAGGGGTCTACTGTCACTATTGCGCATCATTTCTGGATCATGTTTTTTGAAGAAACACCAAAAATGACAATTAAGGCATGGAAAATAAAAAGGAAATAACTTTAAGAAGAGATAAATCTATCAGATGCAGAGATCAAAGTACTCCTCCTATGACTCATAAACAGTTTAAATATTGGTATTAAAATAAGTTTACTTTCAAATGAGTGTTCAGCATAGTATTAATCAAAGACCTTAGAAATTAGGTTTGAGAGTGAAATCCGCTAGCCTGGCATTATAACCACATACACACACCAGGATTTACACATTGAAATTTATCCTGCCTCATTGTCACTTTGTGTAATTTATAACAGCATTCTTATTGAAAAAAAAATGAGATGAGGGTAGAATCTATCAGTGCAGATTGCTGATTATTATTTTACTCTGACACATCATTCCTGAAATGTGCTAGGTCCCTTGAGTGAAGATATTTATCTAAACAAATCAATCTTATACTTTGTAAGTTCATCGTTCTAGTTTAGGGATGATTAACTTCCTTAAAATTGTGAGAGAATGATTGTGATTTTGTATAGTACTTTTTCATCATAAAATTGTCCTGATATTTTACTTTCTATTGGCAGCAATCCATTACCATGACCATGCCTCCCCATCTGCTGGATAGATAGCCTTGAGTCTATTATTCTTGAAAAATTGTAAAATCAACCTCTCATTCTTAGTTAAATTAAGAGGGACAAATCTTCCATTTTCCAAAGGTCAAGATGTTCTTTATAAAGAAGATAGTTTATATCAATTCCACAGCATTACATATAAATGATGATAAATAAGTTCTTTTTAGTAGCATACTTTCTTTAGTACACAAGTTTGAGTTAGGATTGACAGAAATTAGTTATACTGAGTACATTTTTTGGGGGGAAGGGTGATAAAAAGTGCTTGAATGAAATCTATCTTTGGAGGCATAACTTCACTTTTACTGAGAAGGTATACTTTATCCTAATTGCTGGGCTATGTTTTCTCTGATGGTGTCTCACATATAGAACTTTAGTAAATTGCTTTTGTAAAAATGTAGTGTTTTCAATCTTGTGATACAGATAGAATTAAGGTTTGGTGAGACCAGTGTCGACAAGCAGGGTAAATGGAGGAAGAAGAGGAAGAGACACTGAGAGGTCTGGAATTACTTATTGTTCTCAAGAAATGATAACGTGTTCATCCCCTACATGGAGCCAAAATTCTACCAAACTAGTAGTTGGCATAATCCACAGACATCAGTTGGGAGCTTATCAGCATCTGAGAGAAAACAGAAATTCAGGAATCATTGTGGTGTCAGGAATAAGGGAGAAAGAGTGGCTGGTCTCGGGGTAAACTTCCATGTAGGGCCACCGGGCCTGGCATCTCGCCCCATTGTGCAAATCAGGAAGTCACAGCCTAGGCAAAAAGCTGACAAACCATAGGGACAATGGGACAATAATGCAGTTTAGAAGTTATTGCTCCTCAAATTCCAAATTTAATCTTGTCCTGGAATTAGGACTGTAATATTAATTCTAAAGCCACCTGGTTGGAGACTGTGAGACTGCTGCTGTGTGTACAGCCAGCTTTGATCAGAACTGGTTTGGTGGTTGGATAGGACAGTAGCCGATGGCTATGGACATGCAGAGGGTATGGACACTGGCCTAGAGTAAATATTAAAGGCAAATCATATGTTAGATTATGACTGACTGGCCCTTTGAGAAGATGAGCTATATTCCAGTCTAAGGGAAGAGTGGACTAAATGATTCTCAGACGTCTTGCCCAAAATTATATGGATAACAAAAATAATAGCTCCTTTTGGGAGGGCAGGGGGCAGTACTTCAATTACATATGCTGAGTTATTAGGGTGATTTATACCATTTAATCCCCACACTACCATACAAAATACATACAGATGTTATTCCACTTTAACAATGTAGAATCTGAGACTTAGAAAGATTAATCGGGGCCAGGGTTTGAATTAGGGTCTGTGTATTAGTTACATATTGCCCCATGACATGTTATTAAAAAATTAAGTAGTGGAAAAATATTTTTGTCTTATACTTTCAGTGTGTTAGAAATCTGGGAGTGGCTTAGCTGGGTGTTTCTGATTTTAGGGTCTTTCAACAGCTTACAATGAAGGTGTCAGCAGAGACTACAGTCATCTCAGAGCTTGACTAGAGAAGGAGCTCTTACAAGCTCACACAGGTGGCTGTTGGCAGGTCTCACTCAACTGAGAGACTCCCCAGAGCTGCCTCAAAACCTGACACTGGCTTCTTTCAAACTGAGCAATCCAAGAGTGAGTGGGAGAGAGCACCAAGGCAGAAGCTAAAGACTTTTTACAGCCTAATGTTGGGAGCCACGCCCCATCACTTCTGCCATATTCTGTTGTTTAGAAGCAAGTCAATTAAGTTCAATGCACACTCAAGTAGAGGGGGTTTCACAAAAACCTGAAAACCAAGAGGTAAGGATTATTGGGGGCCCACTGCAGAGGATATCTAGCACAGCATGCATTATCTCTGCAACTATATTCTCAACAAAAACACTATCATCTTTCTGTTAATTTTTAAATTCTAAGTTCTCTGGCTTGGATTTTTTTTAGCTACAGAGTTAGATTTATAATACCACAAGCCGAGCAGGTTAGCTATTTCCTCCTTTTTTGCTTAGTTGATAACTGTCCTTTAGAAAAGATGAACAACCTGCAAAGGTAGCAAGTTCAATCATTCTGAAGAATATATTTTTCAGTGTGTAGCAGCTTCCTGCTATTAAGATAAGAAATAAAATGAAACTGGGCTTCCACCTTGTCAGCGAGGTAAGGATTTTGCCTCCGATACTCTCTTTGTGAAATGTAGATGCAAGAGTAGAATCAATGCTTCTTCTATAAGAAAACCTGAGTAAATGCATGGCATATACATTTAGAAACCCAAATGCATGCATTTTAAATCTTACTCTTATTATAAATATACAAAATAAATTCAAACTTAGGAAGCTAAGCTAGAATATTCTGTTTTATTTCTATATGTTCAATATAATTGTATTTTGAGAGCAATTAGTTTTTCACGTACTCTAGTTTACTAATGTAAAATTAATTTGTTTCCTATCTAGTACAGAAAGGAAGGAAAAACCAGTTCTACAAAGGTAGTGAAATTTTAATCATTTCTTTTCAAAATAGTAAAGAAAACTCAATTTCATAAATATTTAAATCCTACTTTCCTTTCAAAAAGTGTTGGCTCTAAGCAATATTATTCAGATAGGGTGCTCTATCTCAGCTCTCATTTGGTTTATCGAGGATTTAGGTTTTCTTCAGAGAAATAATTAGTTTCATTTAATCATTCCTTTACCTTGAAGTATAATCCTACTAACATCATATAATGCAAAAATAAAATGTGAATCAATTTTAATAATAATCTAGAAAAGACAAGGTAATACAAAGCTGATAGGACTCATTTGCTGAAACTGTCAGAACTGATTCCATTTTTCAATTAAATTTTATTTTTACTAAAATTAATATACGTTTTTAAAATGCAAATAGCACTACAAAGTAACAAAATGTAGCTATTTCCCCCTCTTCTCTTCCTAACCCATCAATCTTATTCCCCAATGGCAACGCCTAATACACCTTTACCTGTTTCCTCATATATTTAACATTCTTATGTGCTATTTCTTCAATTATCAATTTTAGGCAGTTATTTTATTTTTTAAATGGAAGATAAGAATTTAATTCACTTACGAAGCACTCACATCCAGCACACAGACACACAAGTACACATACACACTTAGTCCCTACAGCTTCCTAATATTGTTACATCATATGTTTAAATCAATATGCAGTGCTTACATTGTCCTGACAATTTTTCACAGTTAAACTAAATAGTGTACTATGGTTACAGCTCTTACAACCTTTTGTTTTTCCTGAAGATAATAATTGCTTAATTGCTTTTCATTTCCTGTCTCACGAATGCAAAGGCATTTACAAATTGCTGCTAGTCTGTATTGAGCTACATAAATGTGTATTATGCACATACTTTGACATAGACAGATGATGTATAGGTTTTTGTCACTTGAGACTTATTTCTTGAAGTTGTTTCATTCAGTGCTTGTTTCATTCAGGGGCAGTTTTCATCTGGAACTGCCCACATTTTTCAGGACAATAAGTAATAAGCCACACAACTTTATATTCAGATGTGCTGTGTTAACGACACTGCTATAAGTATATGCCTTTAAAATAAGGAATTCAGATAAATTATATTTTTGCACAATTGCATCAGAAAATTGTGGTGCATTATAATCATGAATTCTACATTATACAGTATATTCCTGACCAGAAAGTATGTCCATTTTTTTTCTGGGCTTTGATGAAAACTGAATACTATACTTAAAATTTACACGCATGATGACTGGTCGATTTTTCCAACTACTTTTGACCTCTGTAAATTTCACATCCTTCATCTCCTTTCCTATGTAGGTCCTTATGGTGTCAGCTGCAGAAGGACACTTCTTACTGTAATAAACCTCTGGCTCTGAACTTACCTGGCCACCAAGCCTGGTAAATTGGCATAATGATGGGAGGAGATTACTGACAGCTAGTCTTACACTTGCAGCTAGCAAAAATTTTATTACACATGGAAATGACATGAGCTTTATAAATGTGTCCTGCTAAACACAAAATAATGTGTCTCCAGCTCAGCTTCTTCTTAGCTGGATTCCAAAAATGCCTGCAGCCAACCATTCTAGCACACCTGTACAAGGAAATTTGACTGTCAACCAACGATGGTTAAATTATTTTTCAAATTTTTACAAAATCATTTGATTATGTCAACAAATTGCTCAAGCCCCTTCTGTCCGTTGAAAGGGACCTATGCAAGGGAGAGATTCTGAGGTTGAACATTCATTAACTTCACACTAAATCCACCTCTGTCTCCTCCCTTTTATTAAGCTTATGCACCAATGGCTTCCTGGAAAGAGAACAGGGGAAGTTAATGCTTGAATCCTTGCATGTCTAAAGATGTCTTTAGCCCACATTTACATTTAATTATTAGTTGGTATAGTGTGTATAGAATTTTAGGTTGAAAATCACTTTCCCTCAGTATGTTGAAGGTATATTGAGAAGTCCCATGTCATTCTAAATCCAGCTCTGTCTTTGTTATTTGTTTTATATACATTTTCTTTCTGGATGATTTTAGTATTTGCTATTTGTTGAATTGTGTCCACTCAAAATTAATATGTAAAATCCTCACTTCCACTAGCTCAGAGTAATGACCTTATTTGGAAATAGGGTCATCCTAGATATAATTACTTAGGTTGAGATGAAGTCACTAGGATTGACTCTAATCCAATATGATTGGTGTCCTTATAAAAAGGGGAAATTAGGACACAGACAAACACACACAGAGGGAAGAAAATGTGAACAGACATAGAAAGAAGACAGCCATCTACCAGTCAAGAAGAGAAGCCCGAAATAGATCCTCCCCAAACAGTCCTCAAAAGGAACCAACTCTGCTAACAGCTTGATCTCATACTCAGAGCCTCCCAAACCGCAAGACAATAAATTGTTTTCTAAGTCATTCAGTTTGTGGTACTTTCTTACAGCAGCCCTAGAAAACAAATGACAGTACCTTCTCTTTATTTTCAGTGTTCTAAAATTGGATCATGCTGTGCTTTTAATTTTTTTCTGGGATCCCTTTTAATAGGGAAGGATACGTTTTTTTTATGTCTTTGATAAGTTGGTACCCTCAGTTCGTGTTTGTGTGTTTGTGTGTGTGTGTGTGTGTGTGTGTGTGTGTGTGTGTGTGCACGTTTCCTGAAATGCATGTTCACATTAGGATTAAACTTCTTGGTTTAATCCTTTAACTTTCTCATCTCAAATTTATTTTTCCTCTATCATTGTCATTTTCCCCACTGAGTGATTTCATCAATTTTACATTCTAGCCCTTCCTTGAATATATTTCTTCTGTATTAGTTTTAATACCCAAGAACTTTTTTGTTTGTTTCCTAAGTGTTCCTTTTTCCATATCATCCTGGGTTTATTATTGTTGTCTGTTTGTTTGTTTGGTTTTTGTTTTTTGGTATTTTTTAAAAATTTTAGCTCATAATTCAGAAGATTGGAAGTTTGCACTGAGATCAATTTGACAGATCCAATTGGTCTTGCTTTGGTCCTTTCATGTATCTGTGATCGGCTAGTGAGTTGGCTAGCAGCTCATGTTTGTTTCATATGTTCTTTCATCCTCCAACAGGCCAGCCAAGAAGTGTTCACATGAAGCTGTACACAATTTATATCCTCAGATTTGCTTTTGAGTGCTCTGGAGTCATACTTTCATCCCTACCACTCCACCAAAATTCTCTCATTAAAGTCACCATGTTGCTAAGTAAAATAATAAAATCTTAATCTTCATACTTGATCTATCAGGAGTTGTCCAAACATTTTTATTTAAAAATTCTTTTTTTTTCATCTTGCTTTCAAGACAGCATACATTCATATGTGGTTACTTTTCCTAATACATCTCTGGCCTGATCCTTCTAAGTCTCCTTTGCTTATTGTTCCACATGACCATACCTCTAAATATTGATGTTCAATCGGCCTCAGTCCTTGGAACCCTTACCTACTTAAAAAAATTTATATTAAGTTTCTGTGTCATATCATCTAGTCTCAGGATTTGGAAAATCCCATGTCTAGATGACCTCCAAATTTATACCTCCAATTTAGGCTTCTCTCCTAAACTCCAGATTTTTATAACCAACTGCCTACACAACATGTCAACTTGAATGTCTAAGAGGGATCTCAGGCTCATATTTTCAGAATTGATCTCCTTATATTTCCACCACTCACACCTATTCCCCTTGCAGTCTTCTCCATTTTCTAAAATGGCAGCCTCACTTTTTCCATTTCTAAAACTAAAAACCTTAGACTCCACCATGCCTTTTTCCTCTACAATACACATCTAATCAATCACCATATCCTGTTGTTGCTAACTTCAAAATATGTCCAGGGTCACTACTTTTCTCGACACCCACTCCTACAATCCTAGCCACGTCATCATCATTTCCTGGATTATAGTGGTAATAGCCTCCTTACTGGTTCTCCTTAATCCACATTTGCTCCTCTCCCACAGTATTCATGAAACAGTCATTGTAATTTATTTAAAATATAATTGATGCCATGCCACTCCTCTTCTTAAACTCTTATAGTATCTTCTCAACTCATTGAAAGTAATGGTCTATTTACAGGATTTTTAATTTGTATATATAGAGACATATAACACTTTATGATGTACAATGTGTTTGATACATTTATACATTGCAATATGGTTACCACTACAGCATTAGC
Organism: Hipposideros armiger; assembly: GCF_001890085.2. NCBI lineage: Eukaryota > Metazoa > Chordata > Mammalia > Chiroptera > Hipposideridae > Hipposideros > Hipposideros armiger. Next base: position 17,995 of record NW_017731958.1, read on the forward strand.
TAACGCCTCTACTTCCTTGCTTAATTATCTTTTGTGTGTGTGTGTGTGTGTGTGGGTGTGTGAGAACAATTAAGATCTAGTGTCTTAGCAGCTTTGATGTTTCTAATACAGTACTGTTGGCTATAAAGGCTATGCTGTGCACTACATCTCCAGGACTTATTTATCTATTAGTTGCAAGTTTGTATCCTTTAATGACATCCCCCCAATTCTTCTACTCCCTAGCCTCTTGTAAGACCATTCTACTCTCTATTTTTATGAATTCAGCTTTTTAGATTAGATAAATAATTGACATATTATTTATCTTTGTCTGTCTGATTATCTCACTTAGCTTAATGCCCTCCAGGTCCATCCATATACATTTAACTTACCACAAAATATAAAGATAGGGTCCCAAGGAATAAATCTTACAAATGATGTCAAATATTATAAACCTTATAGAAAGTCTTAGAAGAGGACCCAAATAAATTTTGGATGAACTAGATCTCGTCCATGTTTATAAACAGGAAAAATCTGTATGACAGAAGATAAAAATTCTCCAAGGTTGTTCTGCTATTCTAGTCAAAATCTTTAACAGATGGAAGAGCAAACTGCCAAAAAATAATCGATATTCCTGAAAAATATAAACAAGAATGATACCATGTGTCAAGACCTATTATAAATACATATAAATAAAATATTGTATTATTAGCATAATGGTACAATATTGACCAATGTGAGAAGAGAGAGACTGGAAATAAATTATAGTATATATAAAAGTTTGATATATGACAAAAATGTATATTGTTTTCAATCAAGAAGAGAGTATGTCAATTGACACATTCATATCAATTTCAGATGGATTATGGACTTAAGTATGAAAGACAAAAGTTTGAAATTCTTGGAAGAAAATTTAAGAGGCTATATAAGTTTTCAGAGGAGTTTTTAAAAATAAAACATCAAAAACCACAAAAAATTGATTTATACTTTATTAAAATTAAAAAAGCCTTCTGTTTATTAAAAATTACCATAAAGACAACTGGGAAAGACACTTGAACACATAAAACTAAGGATTAGATGATATATAATATATGAAGTTCTCCCACAAATAAATGTAGGACAGATGAAAGAAACATAAATATAAAATGAAAAAAGTTATAAAGATACATTTACAGAAGGGAAACATGATTGAGCAAGAAACATATAAAAAGACAGTAATCTTTAGCAGGGCAATGATCAAATACCACCTCACACAGATAAAAAATAAAAAATCTTACAATAGTAAATGTAGGTGAGTACGTTCATCAATAGGAACTTGGACGTATTTCTGACAGAACCATGAATGGGTACAACCTCTTTGGAAAAATATTTGGCAGTATCAGTAATACCAGAATCCTCACCTAGAGAGTGTAACTGGAGAAGAGACGAGGGTTGCAGACAGTACCTTCTCAAAATCAATAGGAGCAGGTATTTAATAGAATATTAGGACACTCAGTAGACATCAGTCCACTTCATGACCCGAACAGAATCACTGGCAGTGGCAGATAATACTTACATAAGCCCAGGTAAACAATTTACACAGATAGTTTAAAATTTTTTTAGAAAACCTAGATCTATTCCTAAGGTCTGATTTGCATAGAATCAGAGAAATAATAATGTTTCTTATGGAGAAACATATAAAAAAGAATGTAATTTTTGGTCAAGTCCCCTAGATGTTTTATACTTAGAAGCTCCTGAATCAGAGCGTCAGTGACTAAAGCATGTCAACTCATCCACACTGATTCCCGGTTACATCAGATGACAAGCAGCCGGCTGAGCTCACGTTCTTCAGAGAAGAGGAACCACTGTAAGGTCTGGTGGTTGGTTCAACAGAAATTGTTGTTGCTGTTGTTCAATTCTTTTTAATTTATCCACTTAAAGGTACAGTCCAATTACTTTTTAACAAGATTTCTCCTAAGGAAAGGCCTTAAAGACACCCACTAAAATGGGCAGCAATTTTAGGATAAGTATAATCATGAGCCTCAGCATTCTCTACCAAGTTAGACATGTATTTGTTATTTTTTGCTGAAGCATTCTAAAGTTCTTTTTCTTTCATGATTCATTATATGAAGGAGAAAACATTACTTTTGATACTTTTCCCATTTAAAAATAGTGTCACTGAAATATTTGCCCAACTATGATGAATTCCTGAATTTACTAAATTCTACTGGTAAAAACAAAGTAAGACAAAAACTTTGAAATTAAATACCTGACTTCTCCATAACCACTAGGTTAGTCTTAAGATGCTCACTTAAAATGCACTTCAGCAAATAACATTTGTACCTGCCCTACACATCTACACACTTTAAAAGCTGCAAACGGGATCAAATATATGGTGATGGAAGGAGAACTGACTCTGGGTGGTGAACACACAATGTGATATATAGATGATGTATTACAGAATTGTACACCTGAAACCTATGTAACTTTACAAACCATTATCACCCCAATAAACTTTAATTAAAAAAAAGTTAGTCTAAAATACTTTAACAACTAAAAAAAAAAAGCTGCTAAAATTTTACACATTCCTGTTTACAAAACAGAAATTTTCTCATACCATTGCAATAGAAAGCACACTGGAAAATTTGAAGTCCTATATATGTATTTATATTTTCTAAAAAACCCATAGAACAGGTGATAGTAAAAGAAAATGCAGCTAAAAGTAAAACCCTACTCATTTGTATTGCTTCCGGTAAAATGTTTTCTCTATTTGCAAAGAAGTTTCTGAATTTCAAGTAGGCTTATTTTTATTACTGCCCTTTATTTTAGCCTAGCTTTTGGAATTTTTTTTTATTTACTATGTGTCAAAGCAATATAAAATTTGGACAATAAACAGGGAAACATTAGTGACACTATAGTTTCATCAAGTTATTCAAAAGTGTCCCAACGTAGGTAGGATTGTGCTGACAGAGGCTTATTTACAGAGAAAGTTAATTTCTTAATTATGATGCCTGAAGGGATACAATCTCTGCCAATGCTTTCTATGAGAAGTAGTACCTGATAAAAATATATATGGTGTATGGAAGCAGAAGAGGATTTAGAGATTCTGAAGCATATCAATTTTTGGATTTTGTCCAGGAATTAACTCCTAATTATGAAAACAATTATAAAAATAATTTTGATTTTAATTTTGCTTCAGGAATATGACCTTCTCATCATGTTTGGCAGGGTTGAATTCTAATATTTGTAATTCAAAACGCATTAACAAAAGGCAAAGAATGATCTCTAAAGCTTATTGCACTGTAATGTTTTCCTGGGTTGTTGACAATATGTTCTAGTGAAAAGGTTCACTTGTTTATGCATCGAAGACTTACCATCTGATTTAACTAAGCATGAAGCAGAAAACACCTTTGAAGCACTTGTCACTTGGACCTTTTTTCATTTGTTTGTGGTGATTCACAGAATATATGGTTTGTGATGGTCACTGGGTTGCTGATAGCTGAAAGGGTTTTCTTTTTTTCTTAAAGATTTTTATTGGAGAATTGGGGGGATGGGAACAATGCTGGGGAATTGGGGGAAGGGGAACAGACAAGTTGCTGTCCTTTTGTTCTTCATTCTAGTGGAGGACGTTGCTTCACTGGCCCAAGTTGGCACCATCATTGCGCTCTTTCCAGGCGAAGCAGATCAGTCGCTGGCTTCTGGACGGCCGCTCACAGCGGCTGCTGGCCGCTCACGCTGGCTGCTGGCCGCTCACGCTGGCTGCTGGCCGCTCACCGTAGCCCATGGCAACCCACTGCCACAGGGGCTGCAGCCTACGCCGTCGCCGGCGACTCAGGGCAGCCCAGCTCCAGGTTGAGCTGTTGTTCAGCATCTTAGCTGTAGAGGGCAGTGTCACTGGCCCTCATATGTGGGATCCGAACCGGGGCCCTCTGGCGTCCCAAGCCAGTTCTTAACCATCGCGCCACTCGGCCGGCCCTGAAAGGGTTTTCAAGTTTGAGAAGTTGGATGAGCCTCTTGTCTCACAAGGCCAAATTACCTAGTTACTAAAGCTACCACGCAGCTGTTGGTATAGCGGGAAAAAAAATTAACAGAAGAGGATGGCAAGAGCAGAGGGGGAAAGGAGTAACGGGATTTTGTGCTTTAATTGGGGAAGACCATTTAGAGAAGTATTTCCCCTGAGCTCCGCTGTCACAGAATTTGTCATCACACCATGGATGGCACATTTGGACTTTGCTAATGATTCTGTAAGTCTATGATTTCTAATCGTAGCCTTGAGAACTACACAAATGATACCATGTAACATCTGTGAGCAAAAAAAAACCCATGTAGCCAAAACATTTCACTAATAAACATGGTATTTGAAGGCAGACCACAAATAGAAATAGCTGAAGCTTTGACAGGGTCTTTGAAAGGCTATATTATATTGTGCACATATTAAAACACTTTAAATTTCACACCCTGTCAATAAAAATCCTTTTTATACTTCAGATACTTAGTGATCTTGATTTTCTAAAGGAAACACTTTATTTATTTATTTATTTATTTAATGCAGGAGTCGAACTAGCAACCTTGCTGTTAAGAGCGCATGCTCTATCCACTGAGCCATCTAGGCAGCAGCTCAGCTCAAAGTGCTAAATTCAGTCCCAGCCACAGGTGGGCATAGCCCACCATCAAATAGGCAATCTTGTCATTAGGAGCACATGCTCTCACCAGCTGAGCCATCCTGCCACCTGTTGGCAGCTCAGCGGCAGCTCAGCTCGGGCACAGCTCGGGCAAAGCTCACTGGCCCATGTGGGAATTGAACCAGCAACCCTGTTGCTCAGAGCTCCTGCTCTTAAGCAAACTCACAAAATCTTTAAGCCACTCGGCCTGAAGAAAACACATTTTGAATGGTTACATAATGACAGTTTATTCTACAAACTAACATACTTAATTTCTCAGTTATAAATACAACTATTTATGACATTCTTTCTCTTCTACACAGCTAAAAGGTAAATATTACTTTTTATTGTGAAAAGGGTTGGGCCTGATGTAACTTGCAAGGTGAAAGAAATTCATTTGTGAGTTTTTAAGACTATATATGTTTTCCTGCATGGTGAATTTTCACAAATATTCATAAAGTGGATTTAACCTTCCATTAGTTATCAAATAAATTTAACATGCTTTAATCCTAACAGTTAACTTACAGTGTTATAATGTCAAGCCTTTATAGTTAATATAGTAAATGTATGCAGCTAGAAGACCAGTGTGACTCTTACAATCAGCTCTGACTTTTTCCCTCTTAAGTGTGTATATAGTAAAAAAAAAAAAATGACAGTATCATTCCTGCCAGTATTTTAAAACAGAATATAAATTGTTCCAGTTCAAAATTATTTTCGAAGTATTTCAAAAATATTTTGAAATGATTTCTAGGTCCCTTGTTTCTTATGGTCAAGGCAATTGTAAAATAGGGGAAAACATAAACAAACAACATTAAGGAAATGATTGACTACAGAATGTCTGTATATGGATGTCTAATTATGGGAAATCTTAAATGGCTAAAGCCAGTGGAAGCAATTATCTACACTGTGGGGAGGGGCTATATCAGGAGAGAAGGGGAAAACGAAGGACAGAAAATATACAATAAGGCCAGTCAGCAAGTCAGTGCTCTTTGGCTAATTGAAGGTCTAAAGAGGAATGGAAATAATCCTGAACACACCTTGAGATATCATGATCTTTAAAATAAATTATATATGGGCAGCCGGGTGGCTCAGTTGGTTAGAACGGGAGCTCTGAGCTCTGAGGGTTGCCAGTTCAATTCCCACATGGGCCAGTGAGCTGTGCTTTCCACAACTAGATTGAAGACAACTTGAGCTGAGCTTCCAGATGGCTCAGTTGGTGAAAGCAAGTGCTCTTAGCAAGGTTGCCGGTTCAACTCCCATATGGATGATGAGCTATGCCCCCTGCAACTAGATTGAAAACGGCGACTGGACTTGGAGCTGAGCTGTGCCCTCCACAACTAAGATTGAAGGACAACAAACTGACTTGGAGCTGATGGGTCCTGGAAAAAACACACTGTTCCCCAATAAAGTTAAAAAACATATAGATTATATAAAAAGCCAAGGAATGCAGTATTCCTTGTGACCATGTAACAGTCATTCCTGCAGGTCTCCCTTTTCATTAGCTGAAGCAAAGGAGTTGGTCACCCATGCATTTGACAGCAATGTCAGCTTCAGTACAGGAAACATCTGGACACATATACATAACTTGTAGTCACTAAATATTTAAGTAGGTTCCCACGAGTTATAATTTGGAAGAACTTCCTATTCTTCTCCTGTATGATGTTTCCTGTATGCACTCCTCTGTAGCTCTTAAGTAAAAAATAATAATGACAAAACTGTCAAATTTCAAACTTTAACACCAGCTTGATAAACTTTCTACTTGTATAAGAACATTTTTCTTTCTCTGTCCTTTCACCTTGACAGTGATAAAATATTCTTAGCTCTAATATATGTTTTAAATACATATTTGTTTTCACATGGTCTTTAGCATATAACAAATATTTATGCAGATATAATGAATATTTATGCAGATAAGCTTCAGTTTAGACAGGTTAATAGACTTATATTATCATAAAATGACTTTTAAATATTAAACTATCTTGTCCTTTTCCTATATTTCACTGGTTACTTTAGTCAATAAAAGGTCTCTAGACCTCATTCATGAGGAATATTTAAGATTGCTATGTAATATATAAGCATTTCGTTATTAAAATGTTAGTTTATTCAGGCCCAGATTATAGACTCTGTTATTGAGTCTATTGAATTAGCTCATATTTATGTAGAAAAGAGTGGTAGACTTTTTCTTTTTTCTTTCAACTGTCTTCTGTGCTTGTTTGCTTGGACAAGAATCAATGGCCTAGGGATTGGGTACCATGGCAGCTATTTATACACTTTCATCCCTTACTTTGGTCCCCTGTCTCTCAGCAATGGGAAAGAACAAAGGGCTGAATGATTTGTCTCAGGGTCTAACCTCATTGACTGACCCCCAAAAATACATTGAAATCAAAATCTTTCTAACCAGAATGAGACAGCATTTTGAAAAGCGTGTATATGAGCATTGATTTTGCACCTGAAAGCTAAGCTCTATGGCCATTTATAGGTTTCAACTTAAACAAAGTCTCTTAAGAAGAGAAGATTGAGAGTTGCTATTTATAGAGGTTGGAATCAGACAATAAGCAAATTGATCAGTGTACAGTTTCAGATTTAGATTTTCGTTTTTGTTTTTTTTCATTTTTTTTATTGTTAGTTTCAGGTGTACAGAACAATGCAATAGTTATCCTTTTCATCCCTCGCACAGAAACAACCCCCTCCCCCATCTACTGCTCTCCCACCCCCGATATCATACTTATTACAATTCCATTGACTCCATTCCCATACTCTACTCCACGTCCCGTGACTATATGTGTATACAATTATATTTGGCATACAATATTATTCAAGTATTTCTGACTGATATTGCATAAGATTTAGATTTTCTGAGGTTAGAAGGAGATAAATGAAACAAACAGCTTATAAAGTCTAAGAGAAAAATGGTGATTTAATGATGGGAATCCAGAGGGATTTTTAGGCATGCGTAACTAACCTAAGACATTAAAAAGGAAAAGGAATCTTAGAGACCTCCTATTTCAGTGACTCCTATCTCTGACTCCTCATTGAAATTGGCTTGGGAACTTTTATAATAGACCAATGCTTACACACCATATCGCAGAGATTCTAATGGAATTTACTTGGAATGGAGCATAGACATAAATCATTTTTTCAAAGCTCATAGGTGATTCTTTCCTGCAGTCAGGGCTAAGAATCACTGGTCTAAATCAGTGAATAGGAATTACCTTGGGGTCCTGAAAAACCCAACATCTGATTGCGGGTGCAGCCTGATAGCCCAACCAGCTCCCAGGTGAAGTCACCTGTACTGCCACATACCTGGGTAGCAAAGATTCCTTACTACTGCTCTATGAACTTTCATTCCCCCTCCAGGAAACATGCTTATCATGGCTTAATGCTGCCGGTGGGTTGTGTATTCCCACCTTGACTCTAACTTTAAGGACAGAGTTAGACTATTATTAATAGTCAGGGAAAACTATTATTACAACAGTAAGCACATGTATTCCCCATGTCTCATTTTCCCCAAGAGAGCTGCATGGTGAGGCCTGCAAGTGCACGAAGGTGGTTTCCTGCTGCAATGAAGAGGAACCCAAAAATTATTATTCTGGGAGCTTCTATGTGCTACACACTGTCCTCCTGCTGCCACTCTCTCCTCCAGAAACCTACTCTCCCCGATGTAAACAAATCTCTGGGAAGAGAGGAGGAAGTTTCTCTTTAATCCTTCGGAATGTAAATGCATGACTGGCATCAGATTTTATTTGCCTTTGAAATGTAAATACACAAACCTGGGAGAGAAATTTCTCTCTGAGGTCTCTATCAACTCAGCTATCTAAATCCTAGGCTTGTCCTTTAACAGAGATCTAGCCAAGGAAAAACTGGCAAATGATAAGCACAAAATGTAGAGTAGCGGTATCTTTTGGAGGGAGAAAGTGGATTAGAATACAAGGGGATGAACAGGGGGCCTCAAAACATTGGTGACATCCTATTTCTCAGCCTGAGCACATGAGCTTTATCTTATTTTGTATAGCTTCTATATAGTTTATAATACATCATTGTGCATGTATGAAATATATTGTGAAATACGGTTTAACTTAGAATTTTAGAAGAGAATATCAGGACTAGATTTCCATGCCCCATGTTGCTTTTTACCTACATTACCAGCAGAAGTCCAGACTCACTTATATACACTGCTTTTTATATCTCTTAACTTGACACAAATCTCCCATACCTTTTCAGCCTCCCAATGCTTTCCACAGAACACTCTGGACCTAGGGGCAGTTATCCCGGTCTCTCATCATCGCTAGTCTGTCCCTTCCCCTTGATGCCTTAACTATTGCCAACAGGCCAAGTGCAGCCTGCTGTCTGTTTTTGTAAATACATTTTTATTGAATCACTCCTTCTGATGCAGAATGATTTGTGCATTGACACTGGGATTCGTGGTCTCATAGCACCGAAGAATGGAGACACAGACTAGAGAGGCAAAGTTTGCAGTCAAGAACAGCTTATTAGAGTAAAGAGATACAGCTCTCTAAAAGAGAGGGAGCATCCAAAACTGGAGTGCCCGCTGACTAGCCGGGTGGCTTCTGTTTATATGCTTTTCCTAGCCTGTCTGGGGAGAAAACTGGCACCTGTTTGAACAGGTTAGATTTATTTCCTTGGCCATTTCAGAATGGAGGAGGCTTTTTAGGATAGCTTTAGTTGCCTCAGGGTGTAATCGATGTCGCTGGTCTTGTAGGCAGTGGCTTTTGGGTTCGGGGCTGAGGGCAGAGGCCTTGGAGATATGTTTACCTTTTGCTCATCCTACCTGGGAATTCCTAACTGCCTAATTGTTACACTGACTAACCTGTCTTACTTAATTTGCATAATGTCTATGGCTGCCTTCCCACTACAAGAGCCGACTTCAGTATTTGTGACAGAGACCATAAGGTCTACAAAGCCTAAAATATTTGCTGTGTGGCCTTGTACAGAAAGAGTTTGCCAACTCCTGCCTCATCTGAATCCTTGCTATTTCCTCAAGCCACAGTCCCCACCCAGCTCTCTCTTGAGACAAGGCCACTTTTTCTTTTCTTCGTAATGTACCTCACAGCTAGACACAACTAAGAGGTTACTACTGACACTTCTAAACCATGCTTCCTCCTTCTGCTCTTTCAAAACAAAATATCTGAAGCTCAGGCAATTGCAGTACATGTTTAGACAACCATAACCCTTAAAGATCCCCCAGCAGTTGGGCCGGCCGAGTGGCGCGATGGTTAAGAACTGGCTTGGGATGCCAGAGGGCCCTGGTTCGGATCCCACATATGAGGGCCAGTGACACTGCCCTCCACAGCTAAGATGCTGAACAACAGCTCAACCTGGAGCTGGGCTGCCGTGAGTCGCTGGCGACGGCGTAGGCTGCAGCCCCTGCTGCAGTGGGTTGCCATGGGCTACCGTGTGTAGCCAGCAGCCAGCATGAGCAGCCCTCAAGCCGCCTAGAGCAGCGGTCCAGAAGCCGGGGACTGATCTGCCTCACCCGGGAAGAGCGCAATGATGGTGCCAACTTGGGCCAGTGAAGCAATGTCCTCCACAACTAGACTGAAGAACAAAAGCATAGCAACTTGTCTGTTCCCATCCCCCAATTCCCCAATAAAAATCTTTAAAAAAAAAAAAGAAAATCCCCCAGCAGTCTTCCTTACTCACAGATGAATCTAGCACTTGGGTTACTGCTGTCAGGCAACCTCAACTGCAACTGTAAATTTGTCCATGCCATCATTGACAAACCCACTAACTCACCTTATATTTACTTTATATTCAATATCCCACTCTTTGACCATGCTATCCCATGTTTCCATCTAATATAGTCTATAGCCCACATTCCAGTAATACCTTAAGGACATGTCCAATCTACTTTTTATTCTTCATTCCCTACTGCAACTGCTTTAGGGCCTATTTCCCCTCCCTAAGTAGCCCAATTCAATGCTGCTCAAACTTTAGTGTACATATGAATCCCCTGGGGATCTTATTTAAAATGCAGATAATTATTTACTAGGCCTGGGGTAGGATTTGAGTTCTTCTCATTTCCAACCTGTTCTCTGGAAGGTCAGTGTTGCGGGTCTTCGGATCATAATAGCAGGGGCTTAAATCTATTACTTTAAGGGAAGTTGGGGGAGAATAATTAATGAGAGGTGTTGAGCATATTGAGTTATTATTCCTGAGCTTGCAAAAGTGTGACTCTCTTAGCAAGTCACTTGTGTTTGCTAATTGGCACTCGCTGAAGTTAGGTTTGCATTCTCCTTCAGAAACTGAGATAGTGATATCTTCCTTGATTATATTTTAGAGTGATAGCTCCCAGGTCCTTGAGAAAATCATCCGTGGGTTATATAACTGGCAAAAGGCTTTTAAAAAGAGTTACATCTTAAAGAGAATTTACAATTACAAGTTACTAAAGTAAAGCCTCTACAAAAAGTGAGATCAGGAGCCTAGAGTCAGAAAGAGCCCTTCTAAAGTTTGGTCATGCTGAGGAATATTTTCAGCTCATCTTGGTCAATTGCTTCCCGTTTATCTCCTTTCCTCACTTCTCCCTTGAATCCCTCTCTCTCTCTCTCTCTCTCTCTCACACACACACACACACACACACACACACACACACACACACACACA